>NC_056743.1:338666098-338726098 GCF_019279795.1 Protopterus annectens
CAGGACATGCTACATCACATCTATAACTTCATGCTTACAGTACGGACATGCTACATCACATCTATAACTTCATGCTTACAGTACGGACATGCTACATCACATCTATAACTTCATGCTTACAGTACAGACATGCTACATCACATCTATAACTTCATGCTTACAGTACGGACATGCTACATCACATCTATAACTTCATGCTTACAGTACGGACATGCTACATCACATCTATAACTTCATGCTTACAGTACGGACATGCTACATCACATCTATAACTTCATGCTTACAGTACAGACATGCTACATCACATCTATAACTTCATGCTTACAGTACAGACATGCTACATTACATCTATAACTTCATGCTTACAGTACGGACATGCTACATCACATCTATAACTTCATGCTTACAGTACGGACATGCTACATCACATCTATAACTTCATGCTTACAGTACGGACATGCTACATCACATCTATAACTTCATGCTTACAGTACGGACATGCTACATCACATCTATAACTTCATGCTTACAGTACGGACATGCTACATCACATCTATAACTTCATGCTTACAGTACGGACATGCTACATCACATCTATAACTTCATGCTTACAGTACAGACATGCTACATCACATCTATAACTTCATGCTTACAGTACGGACATGCTACATCACATCTATAACTTCATGCTTACAGTACGGACATGCTACATCACATCTATAACTTCATGCTTACAGTACGGACATGCTACATCACATCTATAACTTCATGCTTACAGTACGGACATGCTACATCACATCTATAACTTCATGCTTACAGTACGGACATGCTACATTACATCTATAACTTCATGCTTACAGTACGGACATGCTACATCACATCTATAACTTCATGCTTACAGTACGGACATGCTACATTACATCTATAACTTCATGCTTACAGTACGGACATGCTACATCACATCTATAACTTCATGCTTACAGTAGGGACATGCTACATCACATCTATAACTTCATGCTTACAGTAGGGACATGCTACATCACATCTATAACTTCATGCTTACAGTACGGACATGCTACATCACATCTATAACTTCATGCTTACAGTACGGACATGCTACATCACATCTATAACTTCATGCTTACAGTGCGGACATGCTACATCACATCTATAACTTCATGCTTACAGTACGGACATGCTACATCACATCTATAACTTCATGCTTACAGTACGGACATGCTACATCACATCTATAACTTCATGCTTACAGTACGGACATGCTACATCACATCTATAACTTCATGCTTACTCAATACAAAGGACATTGGTTACCAGTGTTCCCCAGATCAAAACTTGCTTGATTTGCCTGCCATTCTTATTAGTAACGCTAGACTTACTGACGATTCCAATTGCTTGGAAGCCTGTTGTCACACATATTAATAACTCGGCTAATAAAATAAATAATATTAGGGAAAGTGTAAATATAAACCAACACAAAAGCACCTTGAGAAACTTATTCTCAAACACAACAGATTACAGATATATTTACCAAATCTTATGTAAAGCAGTTTGTCCCACAGTGGGGGTGATACACGGTCCTACTAACACCCAAATAACGTCAGATGATGAACTTAAATTCAATAATATTAAAAAAGAAATATACAAACTGGACAAAAACAAAGCATATGGTGGAGAAGGAATGAGTAATAATGACCAGAGAATCGCATGGACCAACAGTACCATTATCTCTGCTAGTCACTATTTCATTTAAGTACAGGGAGATTCCTCAAGATTGGAGACAAACCCAGAGCCATACACATAAGTTTCCTTTCCTATTGTAGAAAAAGAATGGAGTACATTATTTTGGATAAATTATTGTCAGAATTTGATAGGCTGGGCTTTGAAACTATATATTGGCATGCATATATTGAAAATGGATGTATAATCATTTTTAACATGATGTTGTGTAACAATATAATGGCTATAAATGAACAATTGGACTGTGAAGTAATCTATATACCCTTAACATCAGTATTTGATAAGATTTACAAAACACTGTTCAGTAAATGAGAACAACTTGATATTGTTGTTATCTTGATAGGATGGATAGCTGCATGGCTTACTAATAGGACATGACAAGTGCCATAAAGCAATTACACAGGTGAAATTCTACATTACAGTCAAGGAGTCCCACAGGGCTCTTTCCTAGACCCATGCTTGTTTAGGGTGTATCCTTAGATCTATCGTTTTCATCTGAGGTGTTCTACAGTCTGTATGCTGATGACTTGAAAATGGGTAAACTGATTACTTGTGTTAGAAATAGGGCATGTCTGCAAAAAAACTTGACTAAATTGACCACTTGTGAATAGCTGAATGATATGCTGATAAATCTTATTTTGGCATACACGGTGTTTATTGACAACTACCTTTGGGAATGTTTGGGATTATCAAAAATAGTACAGAATCATTGTATAATAGGTGTACTAATGAGTTCTCTGAGAGAGTAGCTGATGAATGGACTACACTTCTAAATTACATTAAAGAAAGCACTAGTTTAGACATTTTTAAGAGCAGTCTAGAGACTTATTATGGGAATGACTGCTATGATCATTTTGACAAAGAAGAAGTACATTATTGCCCATATCTGAAATATCTGTATTTATGTATGCATGTATGTAAGTACCAAATGCAAACTCTCTGCATGCATATATGAATATTGCAGAAGAGGTGCTGTGCAAGTTCTGGTACCAGCATTACTGGCTTTGAGATAGTGGGTTTTGAGAGTCTATGATCTGCATGCTAGTGGAACACCTAATTATAAGCCCTGATAGAGATGAAGATTCTGGTTCTGTATAGGGGGGTTACTTGTTGGTAGTATTAGAGGAGGCCTGTATTTACATAGTAGTGCTTATGTTAAACTGGATTTATTTTTATTGTCTCATACACAACTAAAAAAGATACAAAACAAGATTGTCCACACTCACCTATACCATTTATTTTATTAATGCAAACACTAGCATCTGCTATGACACAAAATATCAATATTTCTTGAGTTAAAGTTGGAGAAAAAAAGAATCAAAAATAGTGTTTGCTAACGGTGGTTTTACTAACGGTAAGATACCAGATCGTCAGAGGAGCAAATAAACACTTCAGTAAAAATAGGAAGCAGTTCCAGCTCTAAAATTCAAGAAAAAATACACCGAATTCAGTTATAATAAATGACACACCATGGGGATATTACATTTTAACATAGAGATTGAAGGAAAAACTCTTGGAATTATTTTAAAATCAAATCTAGATGATACTCAAATGGTAAACTTTAAGAAAAATATCAATAACTTGGTAACTAAATTGAATTGGTTACAGTTAAACATGTTGAAAGCACATTCTTTTCTGGTGGTGAAAAACACTGCCCAGAATGTCAACAGCTTATTTGTCTGAATGCTCACAATGTTGGAACCTCGTTTTTATAGAGTTAGTTATTATGATTATGAAATTGAATGACTGAAAATGTTAAAGTGGGTGGCGTGTGGTCCCTTGCTGACGTTACACATGTATGCTAACCCTGTCACTAACCCTATATATTGCGTTACTAAAACCTCTTTCCCTAATAGTATCACTACCAATAGGACATTTGATCTAGGTTTATAGTTGTTGTGTATGATATTCATTATTTTTAGCTGGATTGCATTTTTCAATATTTTGTGATTTGATTTTTTATGTGCTCAGTGTTTTGTGTTTTTTGATGAAATGAAGTATTGCTTTTTTCTGATGAAATGAGCATTCAATGAAATGAACCACATTTGTGGAAATATCTGTATTTAACTTTTAAAGACAGAAAATATCTTTTAAAGATGATTCTGTTACCTACATATCTTTATACAATACAAAGTACATATTTACCTTCAAATAAGGAAAATATGAAATTATTCAACCAAATATTAAGTTTTCCCTAGTTTTCTAAAAAAAAAAGTAATATTTTAATATAAAACATTACATTAGGCCTTGGAATAAAGGAGCAATAACATGTCCTTGCATAGAAATGTATAGCCATGTAGTCATATTCAGAATAGTTGTTCATTGATTAGACACCTCCTACAAGGAAAACAGGAAAGATTTATACACATTATTTAATGAGGAAGATGTTAAGGCTCATGGAACATGCAGATAACTTACAAAGAATAAGGCATGGAAAATCTTAAGTAACTACTATCAACAAAAAAATCATACCCTCACAAAGTTGAATACAAAAATGATATTAAAACTAAACATTTCAGAAATTTCTCATAAATTGCCCTTTTTGTTTTATTTTATTTATTTTACATTTGTTGACCGAGCAAGTCTAACTGGATATATGTCCATTTTCAGTAGAGGCCCAGTGAGAAAAGCTCCAGATAAAAACAAAACAAAAACAAACAGAACATTGCAACTTCAGTTACAGTTCACTTGTCAGACAAAACACTTGTTTACATGGTAACTTAGCAATAATGATAGATAAAAAATTAAAACAAACTAGAAAAAGTGTATTTGTTTTTTTTTTTTTTGTGGACCAGACAATTATAGAAAAATAGAGTATTCAGAAAAAAGACAGAGAACTAAAAGCTTGATGGGATCTAATGAAAAGGTTAATGTGTAGGTATAATTATTTTTCAGGAATACAGTTTATGTCAATAGAAACATGTTCCATGGTATATTTTTCCTCTTAGCAAATGCTTGTTCTACATTACATTACACTAATTTGAATGTTTTATTAAATACACTGAAGAGTGAAAAGTAAAGGAATTAAGGCACACAGGTTATATCATTTTACAGATTGTTAAAATGAAAGTCTTGGTTGGATTTCTTTTTTATGAAATTTTGTTTTCTTTCACTTGGTTTGTTAATAATCTTTTACTAATATATGTAAATAATGATGTGTTAATGTTTTACTAATATATGTAAATAATGATCTTCAAACAAGGCAGTATGCTTTAAAATTTCAACAAATTAATAAAGGGAAAAAACAAAAATTATTTATAAAATATGAAGCCCTTAGTGGCATTCAGGTAAGGCATTCCCTTACTCATCATTATATTTGAATCTAATAATAATAATAATATTATTAATAATAATAATAATAATAATAATAAATAATAATAATAATAATAATATTAATAATAATAATAATAATAATAATAATAATAATAATAATAATAATAATAATAATAATAATAATAATAATAATAAATTAGTACTAGGCTAATTGCCTTTGTGGCCATTTTAAGCCTAGCCAATTACCCCCTGTGAGAATCTTACCATGTACTTTGTGTCTGTAAGGCAAACACCTTAACCATTATGCCAACCTCCCACCCCTATTATGACCCCTAATAGTTGCATGGCTACTTCTAATTCTCAAGGATTTACTGATAGGATGTAATGAAAAACTTATACAAGTTCTGAAGGCTTCAGCTAAACTAACTTAACTGATCTGACTGTTTACTGAATACTTCTCAAAATGCTGACCACTTTGCTTTTGTATTTCGAGAGTTTATAAAATCAAAAAGTTGTCTCATTTATTCCATTCTCCAGTGATGTATATAGATTTGAATAGACAGATATAGTGAGATACTGGAAGAATTAAACATCTGTGTCCATCAATCTAAAAACTGCAGTTTTTTATATATAAATGACACCAATGCAGGTTCCTGCATACAAAACAGCAACATTCTCTGGTTTATCCAAAAGCACGGCAAGTACCTTTAACTTAGTCTGATACAGAATATTATTCCAATGACAAACAAGTGTGTTTTGGTACATCTCACTGGATGTCTCTGAAAGTTACCCTCTGACCTAAGTAACTCTCCAATCACTCTTTACACTGATGAGACAGTTATACCTTCTGACCTCAGTAACCCTCCTATCACTCTTTACACTGATGACACATTTATACCCTCTGACCTCACTAACCCTTCTATCACTCTTTGCACTGATGATACAGCAATACACTCTGACCTCAGTAACCCTCCAATCACTCTTATTTTTATTTATTTATTTATTTACATTTGTTGACCGGTAGTGTCCTCCGACTGGATGTAGATCTATTTTCAGCGGAGGGCTGGAAAGAAAGGCTCCAGAGTTAAAATAAACAGACAGTAGTTACATTGGATTACATAGTGATTAACAATTTGATTAACATAGCAATTAATTACAAACATATTTACAGATGAAGAACATAGTACATCAGTAGACAACTAGAATCTTTATCTGTGAAGTACATAACAGACATTAATAAATTTTAAAATAAGAAGCTCCTGCTGTATAAGTACTAGGCTTATGAGCATCTGAGCTTGCTATAATCAAGGTAGTTAGTGGGGTGGAAAGAAAGGTAGTGGTTGGATGGGGTGGGTGATATTAGAGTGGTAGTTGCAAGGGCATAGCCAGCATGTTTTTAGGTGCGCTTTTAGTAAAGCTTTGAAGTGGGTGCATGATGGTACGGAGGTAATTGTGGGTGGGAGGGGAGTTCCATAATTTGGCTATCGCGCAAGAGAATAGTGCTTCACCAGCAGAGTTATTGGCTTTAGTGATCTGCAAGTGATTTTTGTTGCTGGATCTTAGTGGTCTGGTGGTGCGATAGGGTTGGAGTAGATTCTGGTGGGATGGGACATTTAGTGGATGGTTTACTAGTTTATCGGCGAGTGAGAGTTGATACCATTGAAGGAGGTTAGGGAGTTCAAGCCAGCCCAGTTCAGCAAGTGAGAGACAGTGATGACTATGGTAGGATGCCCTTGTGGCGAATTTGGCGATTTTGTTGTAACATGTCTCTAGCTTGTTTAGATTGCATTGCGTTAGGTTGGTATATATATTGGAGAGGCATAAAGTAGGGTGGAGATAAGGTGGGAATTTGCTATTGAAATCTTTGCTGCTTTGGTGAGAAGTTGCTTATTTCTGTATAACGCTCCTAGTTTCTGTGGACTTTTTAATGGTCATGGATATGTGAATGTCAAATTTTAGTTTATTGTCTATTTCCACTCCTAGCAATTTAGTGTGTTCACTTGGGTATATAGTGGTGTTGTCTTTTGCTGTGATGTTAAAGTGAGAGTTGTTTTGAGTATGTTTGGTGGGTTGGAAGATGAGTAGTTTAGTTTTGTTTGGGTTGAGTATTAATTTGGCATCGGATAACCAAGTTTCAACAGAGGAAAAGGCTTCCTGTGTGACATTTTGCAGTTTGGGTAGGGACTGGGCTGAGCAGATGATGGCTGAGTCATCTGCATATTGTATGAGTGTGCCATGTTTGGTGGCAGAGGCTAGATTATTGTTGAAAACAGAGAAGAGTAGGGGTCCAAGGATGGATCCTTAGGGAACCCCTATGGAGACAGGTAGTTGGCGAGGTATATCATTCTGCCATACAACGGATTGTTGGCGGTCAGACAGGTAACTCTGAAACCAGTTGGTGGCTGATTGAGAGAAGGATAGGTTATTGAGGACAGAGATTAGTTGTTTGTATGGGACCATGCCAAATGCTTTAGATAGGTCAAGGAAAGTAGCAAAGGAGAGATAGCCATTGTTTTTATGGTGAAGGATAGTGTTAGTAAAGGAGAGTAAGGTAGTGGTGGTGCTACGGTTTTGGTCGGAAACCATGTTGAGTATTGGAAAGGGGTTGTTAGTAAGCAGGTAGTCTGAGACCTGAGAGTGTATGCATCTCTCTAGTATTTTGGAGAGTGGAGAGAGAATAGCTATGGGGTGGTAACTGGTTAGTTCTGTGGAGGGGTAACCTTTGTGGAGGGGAATTATATGTGATACTTTCCAGAGTGTGAAAACGTAACTTTCTGACAGAGATTGGTTAATCAAGATGGATACTGGGTAGGCCAGAGCATCAGCTGTGATTTGTAGGTATTCACTTTTGAGGTTGTCTGCTGCTAATTTGGTGGGCTTAAGTTTAGTTAAGAGTTTTTTTATGTTGGAGGTAGGTACAGGAGAAAAAGAGAAGGTAGTGGGGAGATTACTAGTTAAAGGTGTGCGTTGGAGGGGAGGGGGGTTGTGTTGTTTAGCTAGTGGTAGTATGGTTTGTGTGAAGTGTGTGTTGAATGAGGTAGCAATATTTTTGGAGGAGTGAGGGATGTTAGGAGGAGGGGTACTGACTTTTCCTTGGTGGAGGATGGAGTTTACGGAGGACCAGAATTGTTTGGGGCTGTGTTAGGAGGAGTCTAGGGCAGACTGGTAGTATTGGAATTTGTCCTGTTTTATTAGCTTTTTGACTCTATTGCATAGTTCTAGGAATTTCTGTCTAGTTGAGGGGGTTTTGGTTTTGCACCATTGCTCCCAGGCTTTATCCCTGTTTGCATTTCTGACTTAGTGGTTTTCTGTAGACATGGGGAGGGTTGTGCTTTGGTTCTGGAAAGTCTTATGGGGGCATAGTAATTAAGGATGCTCAGGAAGGTAGTATTAAAAAATTCAACTGCGTCATCAAGACTGAGGTACTTTAGAGGATGCCAGTTACATTCTTTGAGGGATGAGATGAATGTGAGTGGCTTAAAGTTTAGTTTTTTACATATTTGATGGTAGATGACAGGTTTAGCTTGGTATAGGTATTTTTTGAGTAGGAATGTTGTGGAATGATCACTGAAGCTATCTGATAACCAGCCTGTTATTTATGACTGGGGGCTCTTACTGACTAGTATCCAGTCCAGGGTAGTGTGCTTGCTGGAGTTTTTATTTATCCTGTTTGGTGACTGGACTAGTTGGGTGAAGCCATGAAGGTTTACATGATGGGTTGGATGGTTGCCAGAACAGGATTGCCAATCAATATTGAAATCACCTAAAATTATAGTTTCTTGGGGGAGATGGTGGGTAGACCAGCTGAGGAGGTTTTCTAGTGGAGGGATGTTTTAGCCAGGTGGGAAGTAGCATCCAATTATGTTTATGGTTTTGTTTTGGTTTATTTTGAGGTTGGTATATATTATTTCTTCATTGCTTATTTGTGGAGCTGATGATTTTAAGATCTGGATGTTTAGATGCTGTTTAAATATTATAGCTACACCGCCTCCTTTCTTGTTTAGCCGGTCTACTCTTAGTATGCCGTAACTGGTAGGGAGTATTTGTTCACTGGTAATGTGAGGTTTTAGCCAGGTTTCTGTCAGGATGACTATATCTGGGCAGTACAAGTCTATGGTGGTATGGAGTTCATGGACTTTGTTGGATATACTTCTAATATTTAGGCTTAGTAGAAGGAAGTCACTTGGCTTTCTATTGGCTGTGATACGGAATAAGTTGTGGTTTCTATTCTGATTATGAGGATTGATGTTGGAGATGGAAGGGCCAGGTTTAGGGTGGATGTCTCCACTTAGGGCTAGTTTTGATATGCATGAGGTTATTAGTTTTCTCAGTTTTTGAATGTGTTTATTAGATAAACGTTATGATTGTGCTCTGCGGGTAATAGGTCTGGTGAGAGGGTTACTATGTTAAGTTGTAGGGATGCTTTACGTTTGAGTAATATAGTTGTTAGAATATGTGGGGGGTGCATAGGGATGGTTCTTGAGTTCGTGGGGGAGCTGAGTGAGGGTGAGACATGAGTGGTGGTGTGAGTAGTAGTACAGTGGTAGTGGTTGAGTGGGGGAATGATGGAGCTTTGGTAGGATGTAAGATATGCAAGGAGAGTGCATGCAGTGAGCATAGGTAAGGTATGCTTGTACATGTTAGTTAAGGAGGTGTGATAGTAGTGGGAAGATGGAGGAGGTAGTGCTGGGTTAGTGCTGTGGTTGGCTATTGGAAAGATGGGAGGGGTTTGTGAGTGTAATAAAGGTAGGACCACTGGGGACAGGAGGGAATAGGGGGCAGGGTGGGGAGCGAAGCGGGTAGAGACCCTGTTAGATGCTCTTATGAGGGGGCTGGAAACAATCAGGTAACAGAGTAAACTGATAAATGAACATTTGATAGTGACAAAGGGTGGTTGTAGTTTTAAAAATGGTGCCTGCCACAGGTAATATTGATTAACTTTGAGATTGGCTTAAGGTGATAAACAGGGAAGGGGGAGGGGGAGAACATGGATGTGAGCAGGCAGTTCTTTTGTACTGCTGATAATGAGCCAAAGCAAAGACACGTTCGTGTTTAAGAAACAATCAGAAATGACCAAGGACTGCTCTGAAACTGTAAGTAATTTCTTAACCATTTCTCAGGTGGAAAAACAGGATAACTTTGTATCAGTAGGCTACTGTGGTCTCAGTTTAAATTAACACTGATGACAAAGTTATTGAGGACAGAGATGAGTATAGGGAGGTCAGCAGTAACTTATGAGTGATATATGCAACCCTCTGACCTCACTAACCCTCCTATTCCTCTCTAGACTGATAACACAGTTATACCCTCTGACCTCAGTAACCCTACAATAACTCTTTACACTGATAACACAGTTATACCCTCTGACCTCAGTAACCCTACAATAACTCTTTACACTGATAACACAGTTATACCCTCTGACCTCAGTAACCCTCCAATCACTCTTTACACTGATAACACAGTTATACTCTCTGACCTCAGTAACCCTCCAATCACTCTTTACACTGATGACAGTTATACCCTCTGACCTCAGTAACCCTCCAATCACTCTTTACACTGATGACAGTTATACCCTCTGACCTCAGTAACCCTCCAATCACTCTTTACACTGATAACACAGTTATACCCTCTGACCTCAGTAACCCACCAATCACTCTTTACACTGACAGAGTTATAACCTCAGACCTAAGTAACCCACCAATTACTCTTTACACTAACAGAGTTATACCCTCTGACCTAAATAACCCTCTTATCACTCTTTATACTGATGACACAGTTATACCCTCTGACCTCAGTAACCCTCCAATCACTCTTTACACTGATAACACAGTTATACCCTCTGACTTCAGTAACCCTCCAATCACTCTTTACACTGATAACACAGTTATACCCTCTGACGTCACTAACCCCCCAATCACTCTTTACACTGATGACACAGTTATGCCCTTTGACCTCAGTAACCCGCCTATCACTCTTTAGACTGATGGCACAGTTTTACCCTCTGACCTCAGTAGCCCTCCAATCAGTGTTTACACTGATGACACAGTTATATCCTCTGACCTCACTAACCCTCCAATCCTTCTTTACACTGATGACACAGTTATACCCTCTGACCTCACTAACCCTCCTATCACTCTTTACACTGATGACACAGTTATACCCTCTGACCTCAGTAACCCTCCAATCACTCTTTACACTGATTACACAGTTATACCCTCTGACCTCACTAACCCTCCGGTCACTCTTTACACTGATAACACAGTTATCCCCTCTGACCTCAGTAACCCTCCAATAACTCTTTACACTGATGACAGTTATACCCTCTGACCTCAGTAACCCTCCAATCACTCTTTACACTGACACGGTTATAACCTCAGACCTAAGTAACCCACCAATTACTCTTTACACTAACAGAGTTATACCCTCTGACCTAAATAACCCTCTTATCACTCTTTACACTGACGACACAGTTATACTCTCTGACCTCAGTAACCCTCCTATCACTCTTTATACTGATGACACAGTTATACCCTCTGACCTCAGTAACCCTCTAATCACTCTTTACACTGATAACACAGTTATACCCTCTGACTTCAGTAACCCTCCAATCACTCTATACACTGATAACACAGTTACACCCTCTGACCTCACTAACCCTCCAATCACTCTTTACACTGATAACACAGTTATACCCTCTGATCTCACTAACCCTCCTATCACTCTTTACATTGATGACACAGTTATACCCTTTGACCCCAGTAACCCGCCTATCACTCTTTAGACTGATGACACAGTTTTACCCTCTGACCTCAGTAGCCCTCCAATCACTCTTTACACTGATGACACAGTTATATCCTCTGACCTCACTAACCCTCCAATCCTTCTTTACACTGATGACACAGTTATACCCTCTGACTTCATTAACCCTCCTATCACTCTTTACACTGATGACACAGTTATACCCTCTGACCTCAGTAACCCTCCAATCACTCTTTACACTGATGACACAGTTACACCCTCTGACCGCAGTAACCCTCCTATCACTCTTTACACTGATTACACAGTTATACCCTCTGACCTCACTAACCCTCCTATCACTCTTTACACTGATTACACAGTTATACCCTCTGACCTCACTAACCCTCCGGTCACTCTTTACTCTGATGACACAGTTATATCCTCTGACCACACTAACCCTACTATCACTCTTTACACTGATGACAGTTCTACCCTCTGACCTCATGAACACTCCTATCACTCTTTACATTAATGACACAGTTATACCATCTGACCTCAGTAACCCTCCAATCCTTCTTTACACTGATGACACAGTTATACCCTCTGACCTCACTAACCCTCCTATCACTCTTTACACTGATTACACAGTTATACCCTCTGACCTCACTAACCCTCCGGTCACTCTTTACACTGATTACACAGTTATACCCTCTGACCTCACTAACCCTCCAATCATCTTTACACTGATGACACAGTTATACCCTCTGACCTCAGTAACCCTCCAATCATCTTTACACTGATGACACAGTTATACCCTTTGACCTCAGTAACCCGCCTATCACTGTTTAGACTGATGACACAGTTATACCCTCTGACCTCAGTAGCCCTCCAATCACTCTTTACACTGATGACACAGTTATATCCTCTGACCTCACTAACCCTCCAATCCTTCTTTACACTGATGACACAGTTATACCCTCTGACCTCACTAACCCTCCTATCACTCTTTACACTGATTACACAGTTATACCCTCTGACCTCACTAACCCTCCGGTCACTCTTTACACTGATAACACAGTTATCCCCTCTGACCTCAGTAACCCTCCAATCACTCTTTACACTGATGACAGTTATACCCTCTGACCTCAGTAACCCTCCAATCACTCTTTACACTGACACAGTTATAACCTCAGACCTAAGTAACCCACCAATTACTCTTTACACTAACAGAGTTATACCCTCTGACCTAAATAACCCTCTTATCACTCTTTACACTGACAACACAGTTATACTCTCTGACCTCAGTAACCCTCCTATCACTCTTTATACTGATGACACAGTTATACCCTCTGACCTCAGTAACCCTCCAATCACTCTTTACACTGATAACACAGTTATACCCTCTGACTTCAGTAACCCTCCAATCACTCTATACACTGATAACACAGTTATACCCTCTGACCTCACTAACCCTCCAATCACTCTTTACACTGATAACACAGTTATACCCTCTGATCTCACTAACCCTCCTATCACTCTTTACACTGATGACACAGTTATACCCTTTGACCTCAGTAACCCACCTATCACTCTTTAGACTGATGACACAGTTTTACCCTCTGACCTCAGTAGCCCTCCAATCACTCTTTACACTGATGACACAGTTATATCCTCTGACCTCACTAACCCTCCAATCCTTCTTTACACTGATGACACAGTTATACCCTCTGACTTCACTAACCCTCCTATCACTCT
This sequence comes from Protopterus annectens, assembly GCF_019279795.1. Taxonomy (NCBI): domain Eukaryota; kingdom Metazoa; phylum Chordata; order Ceratodontiformes; family Protopteridae; genus Protopterus; species Protopterus annectens. The sequence continues at coordinate 338,679,623 of NC_056743.1, forward strand.
TTACACTGATGACACAGTTATACCCTCTGACCTCAGTAACCCTCCAATCACTCTTTACACTGATGACACAGTTACACCCTCTGACCGCAGTAACCCTCCTATCACTCTTTACACTGATTACACAGTTATACCCTCTGACCTCACTAACCCTCCTATCACTCTTTACACTGATTACACAGTTATACCCTCTGACCTCACTAACCCTCTGGTCACTCTTTACTCTGATGACACAATTATATCCTCTGACCACACTAACCCTACTATCACTCTTTACACTGATGACAGTTCTACCCTCTGACCTCATGAACACTCCTATCACTCTTTACATTAATGACACAGTTATACCATCTGACCTGATAACCCTCCAATCATCTTTACACTGATGACACAGTTATACCCTCTGACCTCAGTAACCCTCCAGTCATCGTTACACTGATGACACAGTTATACCCTTTGACCTCAGTAACCCGCCTATCACTCTTTAGACTGATGACACAGTTTTACCCTCTGACCTCAGTAGCCCTCCAATCACTCTTTACACTGATGACACAGTTATATCCTCTGACCTCACTAACCCTCCAATCCTTCTTTACACTGATGACACAGTTATACCCTCTGACCTCACTAACCCTCCTATCATTCTTTACACTGATGACACAGTTATACCATCTGACCTCAGTAACCCTCCAATCACTCCTTACACTGATGACACAGTTATACCCTCTGACCTCAGTAACCCTCTTATCACTCTTTACACTGATGACACAGTTATACCCTCTGACCTCACTAACCCTCCTACCACTCTTTACACTGATGACACAGTTATACCCTCTGAACTCACTAACCCTCCTATCACTCTTTACACTGATGACAGTTCTACCCTCTGACCTCATTAACACTCCTATCATTCTTTACACTGATGACACAGTTATACCATCTGACCTCAGTAACCCTCCAATCACTCCTTACACTGATGACACAGTTATACCCTCTGACCTCAGTAACCCTCTTATCACTCTTTACACTGATGACACAGTTATACCATCTGACCTGATAACCCTTCAATCACTCTTTACACTGAAGACACAGTTATAACCTCTGACCTCAGTAACCCTCCATTCACTCTTTATACTGATGACACAGTTATACCCTCTGACCTCACTAACCCTCCTATCACTCTTTACACTGATGAGACAGTTATACCCTATGACCTCCCTAGCCCTTCTATCACTCTGCACTGATGACACAGTTATACCCTTTGACCTCAGTAACCCTCCAATCACTCTTTACACTGATAACACAGTTATACCCTCTGACCTCACTAACCATCCTATCAGTCTTTACACTGATGACACAGTTATCCTTTCATCCAATCTGTCCCATTCAACTATTCAAACCCAGCTTCACTGTGTCTTTCACTTTCAAAGCTCACTCAAAAGTTATCTCCATCAAAAATCTGGCTGTAGGTACTTTCCCACTGAATACATCACCCAACTCATCTTTTACCTACATCACTTTACCTTCCATGCTCTGATCTTACCTGCTCCTTACCTCTCATATTTACTAAAAATTAATCCAGACTTTTATTTGTTTGCTAGTTATATCTAATATATTGTTTCAACTGAGATTATTATCAGTTTGGGAATTTATTCTGTTTTATTTTTTAATGATTTTCTTCACCCAGGCGTGTATATAATGAGTTAAAACTGGTTAAGTGCAAGGGTAGTTAGGGTCTATATACAATAGACTAAGTCAAGGGGATAGGGAGTTATAGGGGGTCCCTCTGGAGTCCATACTGGGATTGATTTTACTTGATACATTTATGTCAGTACCGCCTTTATTCCAAAATTGTTGGATGGGAAAATTTGCAGATTATGTGAAAATCACAAATGGTACATCTTCTATGGTCAGAGAGGTCTATAACATTATTTCGACAAATGATATGACCACATGTGACAAAAGGAGGTACGGTCAGCATAGCTGGCTTGAATTTTGTAAATAATTATATGTTATTTGTGAATATCAAAATAATTTATATAAGATGCTTGTATTACAAATGTATTCAAACTGTATGTCACGTGCATATCAAACTGCTCTTTATAAATATTTGTGTGGCACAGATATTCGTAAAGTGCTTGTGCTTAAAATGTATCCACAGTGTGCCCTACTGGAAGAGAACAGAAGTGTTACATGCACTATAGTAACTGTTTAAATGTATATGTTAACAGAGGAAACTGGAGGGTTAACCGCAGTCTGGCAAACTTTGGAAAAATATCTGAAATTAAATAAATTTTTCGGCTAGGCCATAAAGATGCTTCATTGCAGCCAGAGACACAAAGTCTGTTCTAGGAAGCCTTCTGTATTGCCTTTGGGGTGAACTAATTGCTACTTTGAAAGCATGAAGGAATGCACTTGTTTTATGACTTCCAGCACCTTCCAAAGTTCTGAGCAAAAGCCCTTTTCTATGTATTGTTACAGTTAGATGCTAAATATTACCAGCTTCCAGCAGTGGGGGTTTTGCCTGGGAACTAGAATTCAGATGACAAGAAGTGATGTCATTCTGCAAGCTATCCCAAAAGTAATATTTTAGATTTTATTTTGAGAAGTCTGTCAGTGAGACAGCATTCTGCATTCTGTCTTGGACCTGACAAGAACAAGAAGATCTATTCACCACATCTGCTTCTATAGTGAACAGTATAATTCAGATTAGATTCAGTCAGGAATATTATGAGGCTTAGTTTAGACATTTTTCTTTATTTGTCTGAGCTTGTCCCACAATGCTGTTTTAAATATTTCCTGTGATTCTGACCACTGATGTCACTATGAATATATATATATAGTATTGTCTTGTTCTTTTATTATTTATTATTAAGCATATTTGAACCTTTCATTGTGGCTAATCTGTGTAGAGATATTTAAGCAGGCCACTCCTAGCAGCGTTGTTCTTGGTCAAACTACCATTTGTATTAGTATTAATATTACACAGTAAGATTGGACACCCTTTGTTAAGGGCCCTAAAGTAGCTGATAAGGCATGACTAGTGACAGTGGTAACTACCTTATAGTCTGGGCAGACGGGGACATAGCGAGTAAACCTGTGCCAGACTTTCTCAGTTGTGTGTATGTATAAATCACCCTCAAAGAATGTATGTGTCAGCTACTTGGTCAGGTAAGCAAAGCACTGGTTGGACACAGAGAGAGTGCTGGAGGTCTTCGCTTGGTCACTCAGTTAAGATCTCAACTGTATAGCTGTTCCAGTAGGTAGTCTTATTGGGATCTGGAGGAAGATGGATAAACCGCCCCAGACTGACTGTAGTCAATGTGTGCTCTTAAGCAAAATTGCACTTCATGCAGAGATCTGCATCTGAAAATACTGTATGTGTACCTGTTACCTTCTTAGCGAATGTCCCCCACTGTTCCTAGTGGTGAGGATTCAGGCTCCTCGAATAATAGTTGGCAGTGGTGGGTTGTCATACCAGGCAAATACTAATAGTGCTGTAATTAATTATAGTAGATGTAAAGTAATGCATTTAGGAATGGAAAATCCTAAATGCCCATTCAATTTTGACGTCCATCAATTAGAGGAATGTGTTAAATTTGAAGATTTTGGGAACTGGGGTAAATAATAAGTTGAATTTTGCAGGACATGTAAGTAAGATAATAAGTACATGAAATGTATCGTCAAGAGCAATACTAAGAACAAAGATATATAGAGAGTATAATGTACTGGGAACTCTGTACAGATCCATCACTAAATCTACTACAGAATATGAGCTAAGAACAAAGATATATAGAGAGTATAATGTACTGGGAACTCTGTACAGATCCATCACTAAATCTACAATGGAATATGAGCTTAGAAAAAAGATACATAGAGAGTATAATGTACTGGGAACTCTGTACAGATCCATCACTAAATCTACTATGGAATATGAGCTAAGAACAAAGATATATATAGAGAGAATAATGTACTGGGAACTCTGTACATGTTCATCACTAAATCTACTACGTAATACGAGCTAAGAACAAAGATATATAGAGAGTATAATGTACTGGGAACTCTGTACATATCCATCACTAAATCTACTACAGAATATGAGCTAAGAACAAAGATATATATAGAGAGTATAATGCACTGGGAACTCTGTACATATCCATCACTAAATCTACTATGGAATATGAGCTAAGAACAAAGATATATAGAGAGAGTATAATGTACTGGTAACTCTGTACAGATCCATCATTAAATCTACTACGGAATATGAGCTAAGAACAAAGATATATAGAGAGTATAATGTACTGGGAACTCTGTACAGATCCATCATTAAATCTACGGAATATGAGCTAAGAGCAAAGATATATATAGAGAGTATAATGTACTGGGAAATCTGTACATATCCATCATTAAAACTACTACGGAATATGAGCTAAGAACAAAGATATATAAAGAGTATAATGTATTGGGAACTCTGTACAGATCCATCACTAAATCTACTATGGAAAATGAACTAAGAACAAAGATATGTAGAGAGTATAATGTACTGGGAACTCTGTACAGATCCATCATTAAATCTACTACGGAATATGAGCTAAGAACAAAGATATATAGAGAGTATAATGTACTGGGAACTCTGTACAGATCCATCATAAAATCTACTACGGAATATGAGCTAAGAACAAAGATATATATAGAGAGTATACTGTACTGGGAACTCTGTACAGATCCATCATTAAATCTACTACGGAATATGAGCTAAGAACAAAGATATATATAGAGAGTATAATGTACTGGGAACTCTGTACAGATCCATCACTAAACCTACTATGGAATATGAGCTAAGAACAAAGATATATATAGAGAGTATAATGTACTGGGAACTCTGTACAGATCCATCACTAAATCTACTACGGAATATGAGCTAAGAACAAAGATATATATAGAGAGTATAATGTACTGGGAACTCTGTACAAATCCATCACTAAATCTACTATGGAATATGAGCTAAGAACAAAGATATATATAGAGAGTATAATGTACTGGGAACTCTGTACAGATCCATCATTAAATCTACTACGGAATATGAGCTAAGAACAAAGATATATATAGAGAGAGTATAATGTACTGGGAACTCTGTAAAGAACCATCACTAAATCTACTATGGAATATGAGCTAAGAACAAAGATATATATAGAGAGTATAATGTACTGGGAACTCTGTACATATCCAACACTAAATCTACTACAGAATATGAGCTAAGAGCAAAGATATATAGAGAGTATAATGTACTGGGAACTCTGTACATATCCAACACTAAATCTACTACAGAATATGAGCTAAGAACAAAGAAATATATAGAGAGTATAATGTACTGGGAACTCTGTACAGATCCATCATTAAATCTACTACGGAATCTGAGCTAAGAACAAAGATATATAGAGAGAGTATAATGTACTGGGAACTCTGTACAGATCCATCATTAAATCTACTACGGAATATGAGCTAAGAACAAAGATATATAGAGAGTATAATGTACTGGGAACTCTGTACAGATCCATCATTAAATCTACTACGGAATATGAGCTAAGAGCAAAGATATATATAGAGAGTATAATGTACTGGGAACTCTGTACATATCCATCACTAAATCTACTATGGAAAATGAACTAAGAACAAAGATATGTAGAGAGTATAATGTACTGGGAACTCTGTACATATCCAACACTAAATCTACTACGGAATATGAGCTAAGAGCAAAGATATATATAGAGAGTATACTGTACTGGGAGCTCTGTACAGATCCATCATAAAATCTACTACGGAATATGAGCTAAGAACAAAGATATATATAGAGAGTATACTGTACTGGGAACTCTGTACAGATCCATCATTAAATCTACTACGGAATATGAGCTAAGAACAAAGATATATATAGAGAGTATACTGTACTGGGAACTCTGTACAGATGCATCACTAAACCTACTATGGAATATGAGCTAAGAACAAAGATATATAGAGAGTATAATGTACTGGGAACTCTGTACATATCCATCACTATATCTACTACGGAATATGAGCTAAGAACAAAGATATATAGAGAGTATAATGTACTGGGAACTCTGTACAGATCCATCAATTAAATCTATTATGGAATATGAGCTAAGAACAAAGATATATATAGAGAGTATAATGTACTGGGAACTCTGTACAGATCCATCATTAAATCTATTATGGAATATGAGCTAAGAACAAAGATATATAGAGAGTATAATGTACTGGGAACTCTGTACAGATCCATCACTAAATCTACTACGGAATATGAGCTAAGAACAAAGATATATATAGAGAGTATAATGTACTGGGAACTCTGTACATATCCAACACTAAATCTACTACAGAATATGAGCTAAGAGCAAAGATATATAGAGAGTATAATGTACTGGGAACTCTGTACAAATCCATCACTAAATCTACTATGGAATATGAGCTAAGAACAAAGATATATAGAGGGTATAATGTACTGGGAACTCTGTACATATCCATCACTATATCTACTACGGAATATGAGCTAAGAACAAAGATATATATAGAGAGTATAATGTACTGGGAACTCTGTACAGATCCATTACTAAACCTACTATGGAATATGAGCTAAGAATAAAGATATATATATATAGAGAGTATAATGTACTGGGAACTCTGTACAGAACCATCACTAAATCTACTATGGAATATGAGCTAAGAACAAAGATATATATATAGAGAGTATAATGTACTGGGAACTCTGTACAGAACCATCACTAAATCTACTATGGAATATGAGCTAAGAACAAAGATATATATATAGAGAGTATAATGTACTGGGAACTCTGTACAGATCCATCATAAAATCTAATACGGAATATGAGCTAAGAACAAAGATATATATAGAGAGTATAATGTACTGGGAACTCTGTACAGATCCATCACTAAATCTACTACAGAATATGAGCTAAGAACAAAGATATATATAGAGAGTATAATGTACTGGGAACTCTGTACAGATCCATTACTAAACCTACTATGGAATATGAGCTAAGAATAAAGATATATATATAGAGAGTATAATGTACTGGGAACTCTGTACAGTACCATCACTAAATCTACTATGGAATATGAGCTAAGAACAAAGATATATATAGAGAGTATAATGTACTGGGAACTCTGTACAGAACCATCACTAAATCTACTATGGAATATGAGCTAAGAACAAAGATATATATATAGAGAGTATAATGTACTGGGAACTCTGTACAGATCCATCATAAAATCTAATACGGAATATGAGCTAAGAACAAAGATATATATAGAGAGTATAATGTACTGGGAACTCTGTACAGATCCATCACTAAATCTACTACGGAATATGAGCTAAGAACAAAGATATATATATAGAGAGTATAATGTACTGGGAACTCTGTACAGATCCATCATTAAATCTAATACAGAATATGAGCTAAGAACAAAGATATATATATAGAGAGTATAATGTACTGGGAACTCTGTACAGATCCATCACTAAATCTACTACAGAATATGAGCTAAGAACAATGATATATATAGAGAGTATAATGTACTGAGAACTCTGTACATATCCAACACTAAATCTACTACAGAATATGAGCTAAGAGCAAAGATATATAGAGAGTATAATGTACTGGGAACTCTGTACAAATCCATCACTAAATCTACTATGGAATATGAGCTAAGAACAAAGATATATATAGAGAGTATAATTTACTGGGAACTCTGTACATATCCATCACTAAATCTACTACGGAATATGAGCTAAGAACAAAGATATATAGAGAGTATAATGTACTGGGAACTCTGTACATATCCATCACTAAATCTACTATGGAATATGAGCTAAGAACAAAGATATATATAGAGAGTATAATGTACTGGGAACTCTGTACATATCCATCACTAAATCTACTACGGAATATGAGCTAAGAACAAAGATATATAGAGAGTATAATGTACTGGGAACTCTGTACATATCCATCACTAAATCTACTACAGAATATGAGCTAAGAACAAAGATATATATAGAGAGTATAATGTACTGGGAACTCTGTACAGATCCATCATTAAATCTACTATGGAATATAAGCTAAGAACAAAGATATATAGAGAGTATAATGTACTGGGAACTCTGTACAGATCCATCACTAAATCTACTATGGAAAATGAACAAAGAACAAAGATATGTAGAGAGTATAATGTACTGGGAACTCTGTACAGATCCATCATTAAATCTACTACGGAATATGAGCTAAGAACAAAGATATATAGAGAGTATAATGTACTGGGAACTCTGTACATATCCAACACTAAATCTACTACGGAATATGAGCTAAGAACAAAGATATATAGAGAGTATAATGTACTGGGAACTCTGTACAGATCCATCATAAAATCTACTACGGAATATGTGCTAAGAACAAAGATATATATAGAGAGTATACTGTACTGGGAACTCTGTTCAGATCCATCATTAAATCTACTACGGAATATGAGCTAAGAACAAAGATATATATAGAGAGTATAAAGTACTGGGAACTCTGTACAGATCCATCATTAAATCTATTATGGAATATGAGCTAAGAACAAAGATATATATAGAGAGTATAATGTACTGGGAACTCTGTACAGATCCATCACTAAATCTACTACGGAATATGAGCTAAGAACAAATATATATATAGAGAGTATAATGTACTGGGAACTCTGTACATATCCATCACTAAATCTGCTACGGAATATGAGCTAAGAACAAAGATATATAGAGAGTATAATGTACTGGGAACTCTGTACAAATCCATCACTAAATCTACTATGGAATATGAGCTAAGAACAAAGATATATATAGAGAGTATAATGTACTGGGAACTCTGTACAGATCCATCACTAAATCTACTACAGAATATGAGCTAAGAACAAAGATATATATAGAGAGTATAATGTACTGGGAACTCTGTACAGATCCATCACTAAATCTACTACGGAATATGAGCTAAGAACAAAGATATATATAGAGAGTATAATGTACTGGGAACTCTGTACAGATCCATCATTAAAATTACTACGGAATATGAGCTAAGAGCAAAGATATATATATAGAGAGTATATTGTACTGGGAACTCTGTACAGAACCATCACTAAATCTACTATGGAATATGAGCTAAGAACAAAGATATATATAGAGAGTATAATGTACTGGGAACTCTGTACATATCCAACACTAAATCTACTACAGAATATGAGCTAAGAGCAAAGATATATAGAGAGTATAATGTATTGGGAACTCTGTACAAATCCATCACTAAATCTACTATGGAATATGAGCTAAGAACAAAGATATATATAGAGAGTATAATGTACTGGGAACTCTGTACATATCCATCACTAAATCTACTACGGAATATGAGCTAAGAACAAATATATATATAGAGAGTATAATGTACTGGGAACTCTGTACATATCCATCACTAAATCTACTATGGAATATGAGCTAAGAACAAAGATATATATAGAGAGTATAATGTACTGGGAACTCTGTACAGATGTATCACTAAATCTACTATGGAATATGAGCTAAGAACAAAGATATATATAGAGAGTATAATGTACTGGGAACTCTGTACATATCCATCACTAAATCTACTACGGAATATGAGCTAAGAACAAAGATATATAGAGAGTATAATGTACTGGGAACTCTGTACATATCCATCACTAAATCTACTACAGAATATGAGCTAAGAACAAAGATATATATAGAGAGAATAATGTACTGGGAACTCTGTACAGATCCATCATTAAATCTACTATGGAATATAAGCTAAGAACAAATATATATAGAGAGTATAATGTACTGGGAACTCTGTACAGAACCATCATTAAATCTACTATGGAATATGAGCAAAGAACAAATATATATATATAGAGAGTATAATGTACTGGGAACTCTGTACATATCCATCACTAAATCTACTACGGAATATGAGCTAAGAACAAAGATATATATAGAGAGTATAATGTACTGGGAACTCTGTACATATCCATCATTAAATCTACTACGGAATCTGAGCTAAGAACAAATATATATAGAGAGTATAATGTACTGGGAACTCTGTACAGATCCATCACTAAATCTACTATGGAATATGAACTAAGAACAAAGATATGGAGAGAGTATAATGTACTGGGAACTCTGTACAGATCCATCATTAAATCTACTATGGAATATGAGCTAAGAACAAAGATATATAGAGAGTATAATGTACTGGGAACTCTGTACATATCCAACACTAAATCTACTACGGAATATGAGCTAAGAACAAAGATATATAGAGAGTATAATGTACTGGGAACTCTGTACAGATCCATCATTAAATCTACTACGGAATATGAGCTAAGAACAAAGATATATATAGAGAGTATACTGTACTGGGAACTCTGTACAGATCCATCATTAAATCTACTACGGAATATGAGCTAAGAACAAAGATATATATAGAGAGTATAATGTACTCGGAACTCTGTACAGATCCATCACTAAACCTACTATGGAATATGAGCTAAGAACAAAGATATATAGAGAGTATAATGTACTGGGAACTCTGTACAGATCCATCACTAAATCTACTATGGAATATGAGCTAAGAACAAAGATATATATAGAGAGTATAATGTACTGGGAACTCTGTACAGATACATCACTAAATCTACTACAGAATATGAGCCAAGAACAAAGATATATATAGAGAGTATAATGTACTGGGAACTCTGTACAGATCCATCACTAAATCTACTACGGAATATGAGCTAAGAACAAAGATATATATATAGAGAGTATAATGTACTGGGAACTCTGTACAGATCCATCATTAAATCTACTACGGAATATGAGCTAAGAACAAAGATATATATAGAGAGTATAATCTACTGGGAAATCTGTACAGAACCATCACTAAATCTACTACGGAATATGAGCTAAGAACAAAGATATATATAGAGAGTATAATGTACTGGGAACTCTGTACATATCCAACACTAAATCTACTACAGAATGTGAGCTAAGAGCAAAGATATATAGAGAGTATAATGTACTGGGAACTCTGTACAAATCCATCACTAAATCTACTATGGAATATCAGCTAAGAACAAAGATATATATAGAGAGTATAATGTACTGGGAACTCTGTACAGATCCATCACTAAATCTACTACAGAATATGAGCTAAGAACAAAGATATATATAGAGAGTATAATGTACTGGGAACTCTGTACAGATCCATCACTAAATCTACTATGGAATATGAGCTAAAAACAAAGATATATAGAGATTATAATGTACTGGGAACTCTGTACATATCCATCACTAAATCTACTATGGAATATGAGCTAAGAACAAAGATATATATAGAGAGTATAATGTACTGGGAACTCTGTATAGATCCATCACTAAATCTACTATGGAATATGAGCTAAGAACAAAGATATATAGAGATTATAATGTACTGGGAACTCTGTACATATCACATCACTAAATCTACTATGGAATATGAGCTAAGAACAAAGATATACATAGAGAGTATAATGTACTGGGAACTCTGTATAGATCCATCACTAAATCTACTATGGAATATGAGCTAAGAACAAAGATATATAGAGATTATAATGTACTGGGAACTCTGTACATATCCATCACTAAATCTACTATGGAATATGAGCTAAGAACAAAGATATATATAGAGGGTATAATGTACTGGGAACTCTGTACATATCCATCACTAAATCTACTACGGAATATGAGCTAAGAACAAAGATATATAGAGAGTATAATGTACTGGGAACTCTGTACATATCCATCACTAAATCTGCTATGGAATATGAGCTAAGAACAAAGATATATATAGAGAGTATAATGTACTGGGAACTCTGTACAGATCCATCACTAAATCTACTACGGAATATGAGCTAAGAACAAATATATATATAGAGAGTATAATGTACTGGGAACTCTGTACATATCCATCACAAAATCTGCTACGGAATATGAGCTAAGAACAAAGATATATAGAGCGTATAATGTACTGGGAACTCTGTACAAATCCATCACTAAATCTACTATGGAATATGAGCTAAGAACAAAGATATATATAGAGAGTATAATGTACTGGGAACTCTGTACAGATCCATCACTAAATCTACTACAGAATATGAGCTAAGAACAAAGATATATATAGAGTATAATGTACTGGGAACTCTGTACAGATCCATCACTAAATCTACTACGGAATATGAGCTAAGAACAAAGATATATATAGAGTATAATGTACTGGGAACTCTGTACAGATCCATCATTAAAATTACTACGGAATATGAGCTAAGAGCAAAGATATATATATAGAGAGTATATTGTACTGGGAACTCTGTACAGAACCATCACTAAATCTACTATGGAATATGAGCTAAGAACAAAGATATATATAGAGAGTATAATGTACTGGGAACTCTGTACATATCCAACACTAAATCTACTACAGAATATGAGCTAAGAGCAAAGATATATAGAGAGTATAATGTATTGGGAACTCTGTACAAATCCATCACTAAATCTACTATGGAATATGAGCTAAGAACAAAGATATATATAGAGTATAATGTACTGGGAACTCTGTACATATCCATCACTAAATCTACTACGGAATATGAGCTAAGAACAAATATATATATAGAGAGTATAATGTACTGGGAACTCTGTACATATCCATCACTAAATCTGCTATGGAATATTAGCTAAGAACAAAGATATATATAGAGAGTATAATGTACTGGGAACTCTGTACATATCCATTACTAAATCTACTACGGAATATGAGCTAAGAACAAAGATATATATAGAGAGTATAATGTACTGGGAACTCTGTACATATCCATCATTAAATCTACTACGGAATCTGAGCTAAGAACAAATATATATAGAGAGTATAATGTACTGGGAACTCTGTACAGATCCATCACTAAATCTACTACAGAATATGAGCTAAGAACAAAGATATATATAGAGAGTATAATGTACTGGGAACTCTGTACAGATCCATCATTAAATCTACTATGGAATATAAGCTAAGAACAAATATATATAGAGAGTATAATGTACTGGGAACTCTGTACAGAACCATCATTAAATCTACTATGGAATATGAGCAAAGAACAAATATATATATATAGAGTATAATGTACTGGGAACTCTGTACATATCCATCACTAAATCTACTACGGAATATGAGCTAAGAACAAAGATATATATAGAGAGTATAATGTACTGGGAACTCTGTACATATCCATCATTAAATCTACTACGGAATCTGAGCTAAGAACAAATATATATAGAGAGTATAATGTACTGGGAACTCTGTACAGATCCATCACTAAATCTACTATGGAATATGAACTAAGAACAAAGATATGGAGAGAGTATAATGTACTGGGAACTCTGTACAGATCCATCATTAAATCTACTATGGAATATGAGCTAAGAACAAAGATATATAGAGAGTATAATGTACTGGGAACTCTGTACATATCCAACACTAAATCTACTACGGAATATGAGCTAAGAACAAAGATATATAGAGAGTATAATGTACTGGGAACTCTGTACAGATCCATCATTAAATCTACTACGGAATATGAGCTAAGAACAAAGATATATATAGAGAGTATACTGTACTGGGAACTCTGTAGAGATCCATCATTAAATCTACTACGGAATATGAGCTAAGAACAAAGATATATATAGAGAGTATAATGTACTGGGAACTCTGTACAGATCCATCACTAAACCTACTACGGAATATGAGCTAAGAACAAAGATATATAGAGAGTATAATGTACTGGGAACTCTGTACATATCCATCACTAAATCTACTATGGAATATGAGCTAAGAACAAAGATATATATAGAGAGTATAATGTACTGGGAACTCTGTACAGATACATCACTAAATCTACTACAGAATATGAGCCAAGAACAAAGATATATATAGAGAGTATAATGTACTGGGAACTCTGTACAGATCCATCACTAAATCTACTACGGAATATGAGCTAAGAACAAAGATATATATATAGAGAGTATAATGTACTGGGAACTCTGTGCAGATCCATCATTAAATCTACTATGGAATATGAGCTAAGAACAAAGATATATATAGAGAGTATAATGTACTGGGAAATCTGTACAGAACCATCACTAAATCTACTACGGAATATGAGCTAAGAACAAAGATATATATAGAGAGTATAATGTACTGGGAACTCTGTACATATCCAACACTAAATCTACTACAGAATGTGAGCTAAGAGCAAAGATATATAGAGAGTATAATGTACTGGGAACTCTGTACAAATCCATCACTAAATCTACTATGGAATATCAGCTAAGAACAAAGATATATATAGAGAGTATAATGTACTGGGAACTCTGTACATATCCATCACTAAATCTACTATGGAATATGAGCTAAAAACAAAGATATATAGAGATTATAATGTACTGGGAACTCTGTACATATCCATCACTAAATCTACTATGGAATATGAGCTAAGAACAAAGATATATATAGAGGGTATAATGTACTGGGAACTCTGTACATATCCATCACTAAATCTACTACGGAATATGAGCTAAGAACAAAGATATATATAGAGAGTATAATGTACTGGGAACTCTGTGCAGATCCATCATTAAAATCTACTATGGAATATGAGCTAAGAACAAAGATATATAGAGAGTATAATGTACTGGGAACTCTGTACAGATCCATCATTAAATCTACTATGGAATATGAGCTAAGAACAAAGATATATATATAGAGAGTATACTGTACTGGGAACTCTGTATAGATCCATCATTAAATCTACTATGGAATATGAGCTAAGAACAAAGATATACATAGAGAGTATAATGTACTGGGAACTCTGTGCAAATCCATAATTAAATCTACTATGGAATATGAGCTAAGAACAAAGATACACTACACCCTCACAAACTCCCCTTGAGTACTTTGTTCCCAACTGGCCCTTTTTTTCAATTATAAAGGAATTCCCAATACTATTCTAGCATGTCCAAAGGTCAGTTGTCAATCTCCTCTCCGGTCCAGCTGGTGAATCTGGGAATCTTGAAGCAATGTTGCAACTGCCTCACGTACACAGACAACCCTCTCCTCCTCCCAACAAATTCCAACACATGTGAGAGATGCAACCATATAGCCAAACTGGAGGCTAAGCTCTC
Organism: Protopterus annectens; assembly: GCF_019279795.1. Taxonomy (NCBI): domain Eukaryota; kingdom Metazoa; phylum Chordata; order Ceratodontiformes; family Protopteridae; genus Protopterus; species Protopterus annectens. Next base: position 338,694,969 of record NC_056743.1, read on the forward strand.
TCAACTCAGTACTGGCATAACCAGTCAGGAGGAGAAGGAAACCACACTCACTACAATTCCAGTCTCACATAGACCTACCACGACAGCAAACCAAACACATAAACACACAAAAACATACTCAGAGGCTCTAAATAAATATCTGCCTAAGCAGCAGAGACCTCCAAGGCAGACACCCAAGCAACCGCTACCCCGAAACAAAACACGTGCAACACATAGCTCACAAAGCCAGTGTGCCAAACAGTCACAGCCCTTAAGGCTAAACAACACACCTGATACACTTGTAATAGGTGACTCTATCGTCAGGCACACTGACGTCCTGCTCACCAGGCTGAACAAGGAGAAGGTCACAGTGAGCTGCCTGTCGGGTGCTAGGATCCGCCACATAACACAAGCACTCAGGTCACTCCAAGGCAAGTACAAATATGACTCAGTCATTGTCCATGCTGGTGTGAATGACCTGAGACGTACCTCCCTGGACTACATGAAAAGAGACATAGAGGAGCTCTCTGAGCATGTAGCCCAGGCTGGTATGACCCTGACCTTGAGTAGCATCTTACCCTCACCAAGAATGATGCCACAATATGAAGACAAGATGATCAATTTCAACAATTGGCTAAAGTATTGGTGTAATTCAAAGGGGATCCAATGCCTGTCTGCCTGGGATGACATGCTCAAGAAGCCACGATGCTTCACTAGGGGTGGCCTGCACCTGTCACCCCTGGGCTTTCGGATATTGACAAAGGCTCTTGCCAACCCCATAGTGCCTTTTTTAGGCAAGGCTTAAAAGACAAACCCACCTCCATAGGTATCACAAGGGATAAGAAACTAAGAGTAATGCTACTCAATGCCAGAAGTCTAAACCTCAAGATGCACGCACTCGAATCTCTCCTTAGCATGGAGAACATCGATATCTGTGCAGTAACAGAAACCTGGTTCAAGGCTCCCGAGAGCACCCCAGCACTACCAGGTTATACCTCATACCATGTTTTTTGGCCCCAAAACTTGGACCGAACCACAAAAGGAGGGGAAGTATCAATATTCGTCAAAGATACCCATACCTCCAGGTTGGGGGCACAGCACAAAGCATCAGAGACTATCCATGTGCAACTAACAGTGGGTAAAACTGCCTTCCAGTTTATAGGCTGCTACAGACCACCCTCCCAAACCCAGGAACCCCACTCAGCCTTCCTGAGAACACTGTAAAATATGAAGATCTCTCCAAACACCATTATATTGGGCGACTTCAACTTCCCAAACATAGACTGGGAGCATTACTCTAGCTCCAACACCCTAACCCAAAGGTTCCTAGAATTTATAAACTCAAATGCTATGGAACAACTTGTTCCCACTCCCACAAGAGGGGAAAACATACTGGACCTGATCATCACCAACATGGGGACTCTATGCTCCAGACCAAAAGTGTATCCCTCACTGGTAAGATCAGACCATAAACTAATCTCACTAGATATTCACATCCCGACCCCAGCCCCTGCCCAGAAAACCACAGTGAAAAACTTCTCTAAAGCAAATTTCCCACTCCTCAAAACCAAGGTGGAATCCTTCAAAGCCCCCAGGCCTGTGGAAAATACGGCCCAAACCGCAGAATCCTTTATAAACGCATTCTATGAACACCTTCAGGAATGCATGGATCATGCAATCCCAAATAAAACCAAGACCCAATCCTCCAAAGTTAGGTGTCCTGTCTGGTGGACCCTAACCATGAACAAACTATACAATAGAAGGAGGAAGCTACTACATGATAGAGCAAAATCCCAAAAAGGAAAGGCATCTCTGATCAGTATTAGCAAAAAACTACGGGCACTCATAAAAATCGTCTAAGGCCAGCTTCGAGAGAAAAATTATACAGGACACTAAGGATAATCACAAGGCTTTCTTTAGTTATGTTAGGAACCTGGGTGGGAATTCCCAGATGCACTCAGAATTAGTCAAAAATGACAAAAAATACATTGAACCCACAGACATTGCCAACATCCTAGCTGACAGGTTCAGCACAAACTTCTCCCCCCCTTCCCCACTGAAAGGACAAATATCTATCCCAGCAGAGTGCTGCCCCCCTGACATCTCAGATGCTCAGGTAAGAGCCGCCCTCTCCAAAGCAAAAAACACAGCATCAAACGGACCAGACGGTGTCCCAGGCTGCGTCCTACATGAACTCCAAGAAGAACTAAACCCAAACATAAAACTACTGTTCAATGTCATCCTTACTACAGGATATGCACCCAAAGAGTGATGTACAGCAACAGTGGTCCCTCTCCACAAAGCTGGTGCCTCAATGGATCCTGGCAACTATCGCCCCATAAGCTTGACTAGCTTGGTCTGCAAAGCTATGGAAAGGATCATCATGGACCTCATAAATAAAGATATTGGAGACCTACAGACACTGGATCCTACCCAGTTTGGCTTTGTTAAGGGCAGATCCTGCCTCTTAAACCTGGTCAATTTCTTTGAAACAGTCACCAAGGCCATTGACGAGGTGAAGGTGGTCCACACAGCCTATCTGGACCTTGCAAAAGCCTTCGATACAATACCCCACTCGGGCATTATAGATAAGCTCACCAGCTTAAATATACACCCCTATGTCACTAGATGGGTTGCAAACTGGCTCAAGGACAGAACCCACATGGTTAGAATTGCTGGAGCCATGTCAGACTCCAAACAAGTTACAAGTGGCCTCCCACAAGGCTCAGTCCTGGGACCTCTCTTGTTCGGTATATATTTCTCGGAGGTACAGGCTGACACAGAAGGACTGTGGCTGACCAAGTTCGCAGATGACTGCAAACTGGGCACCATAATAGACTCTCCAGCCGACACAAGCATCCTACAAAAGGGCCTCATAGAAACAGACAACTGGTGCCAGAGCCATGGCCTCAAGCTAAATGCTAAAAAGTGTATAGTCATCCCCTTTGGCAAAAATAAAGTGCCCACAAATTACCACATAGGTGGTAATCCATTAAGTACGGAAGAAGTAATTATGGACCTGGGGACCCAAGTTGATAGCAATCTCTCATTTGACAACCACATGGCCAAAGTGGTTAGAAAAACATTTTATATAGCCCACCTAATCATGAAGAGATTCACATCTAGATCAGGGGAGGTCATCGTGCCTCTTTACTCATCCCTCATCAGGCCCATAATTGAGTACAATGCCCCTTTTGGGATGTACCTTACCAGACACCTGCAGCAACTGGAAAGACCCCAAAAGTACCTCACCAAGAGGATCAAAGGGCTCAAACAGATGCCATATGCTGCCCGGTTAAAGAAACTCCAGCTCTACTCAGTGGCATACCACCTGCTCAGAGGCGTTCTGTGCCTGACGTACAAAGCCATGTCCAACCCGGAATTAATGGACATGCTACACCTCAGAAAATCCAAATCCCATCGAGCTACGCGCTTGAGAAACTTGAACCTCAGCACTGAAATAAATAGGACAGGCTAGAGGGACAGATTCATAACCCAGAGGCTCCCTTCACTCTGGAATAAAATCCTAGTCCAGGTTAGGCAGAGTCCCTCATTGACTCTCTTCAAGAGGAATCTTGATGAGTGGATGGGAGATAGTAGGTTTACCCTGGGTTTCACTTCTGTGTCACTGTTAGACAGAGGCACGGTATACTAACCTCGAAAAAGGGCATAGCAAAATTCATTTAAAGTGGGTGGCAAAAGCCAAACACACTCTGGCTTGGCTTATAAATGCCCTACGGCAGATAGCCTAGTATGAACCTATGAACCTATGAACCTATATATATAGAGGGTATAATGTACTGGGAACTCTGTACAGATCCATCATTAAATCTACTATGGAATATGAGCTAAGAACAAAGATATATAGAGAGTATAATGTACTGGGAACTCTGTACTGATCCATCATTAAATCTACTATGGAATATGAGCTAAGAACAAAGATATATATATATATAGAGAGAGTATAATGTACTGGGAACTCTGTACAGATCCATAATTAAATCTACTACAGAATATGAGCTAAGAACAAAGATATATATAGAGAGTATACTGTACTGGGAACTCTGTACAGATCCTTCATTAAATCTACTACGGAATATGAGCTAAGAACAAATATATATATAGAGTATAATGTACTGGGAACTCTGTACAAATCCATAATTAAATCTACTATGGAATATGAGCTAAGAACAAAGACATATATAGAGAGTCTAATGTACTGGGAACTCTGTACAGATCCATCATTAAATCTACTACGGAATATGAGCTAAGAACAAATATATATATAGAGAGTATAATGTACTGGGAACTCTGTACTGATCCATCATTAAATCTACTACGGAATATGAGCTAAGAACAAAGATATATATAGAGAGTATAATGTACTGGGAACTCTGTACTGATCCATCATTAAATCTACTACGGAATATGAGCTAAGAACAAAGATATATATAGAGAGTATAATGTACTGGGAACTCTGTACAGATCCATCATTAAATCTACTATGGAATATGAGCCAAGAACAAAGATATATAGAGAGTATAATGTACTGGGAACTCTGTACAAATCCATAATTAAATCTACTATGGAATATGAGCCAAGAACAAAGATATATAGAGAGTATACTGTACTGGGAACTCTGTACAAATCCATAATTAAATCTACTATGGAATATGAGCTAAGAACAAAGATATATATAGAGAGTATACTGTACTGGGAACTCTGTACAAATCCATAATTAAATCTACTATGGAATATGAGCCAAGAACAAAGATATATAGAGAGTATACTGTACTAGGAACTCTGTACAAATCCATAATTAAATCTACTATGGAATATGAGCTAAGAACAAAGATATATATAGAGAGTATACTGTACTGGGAACTCTGTACAAATCCATAATTAAATCTACTATGGAATATGAGCCAAGAACAAAGATATATAGAGAGTATACTGTACTGGGAACTCTGTACAAATCCATAATTAAATCTACTATGGAATATGAGCTAAGAACAAAGATATATATAGAGAATATACTGTACTGGGAACTCTGTACAAATCCATAATTAAATCTACTATGGAATATGAGCCAAGAACAAAGATATATAGAGAGTATACTGTACTAGGAACTCTGTACAAATCCATAATTAAATCTACTATGGAATATGAGCTAAGAACAAAGATATATATAGAGAGTATACTGTACTGGGAACTCTGTACAAATCCATAATTAAATCTACTATGGAATATGAGCCAAGAACAAAGATATATAGAGAGTATACTGTACTGGGAACTCTGTACAAATCCATAATTAAATCTACTATGGAATATGAGCTAAGAACAAAGATATATAGAGAGTATAATGTACTGGGTACTCTGTACAGATCCATCATTAAATCTACTACGGAATATGAGTTAAGAACAAATATATATAGAGAGAGTATAATGTACTGGGAACTCTGTACAGATCCATCATTAAATCTACTATGGAATATAAGCTAAGAACAAAGATATATAGAGAGTATAATGTACTGGGAACTCTGTACAGATCCATCATTAAATCTACTATGGAATATGAGCTAAGAACAAATATATATAGAAAGTATAATGTACTCGGAACTCTGTACAAATCCATAATTAAACCTACTATGGAATATGAGCTAAGAACAAAGATATATAGAGAGTATAATGTACTGGGAACTCTGTACAAATCCATAATTAAACCTACTATGGAATATGATGGTGGAGTCTTTATGTATTCATATACTGACATTAAAGGGATAGACAGAATCCAGATTTTTTTTTAACTAGGATATTAAATGATATTTCCTGTATAAATTATGAGCAGAGACTAAGGTATTTCAATGTATTTACTGCAATTTATAGAATTAAAAGAAGATGCTTAATCTGAATGTGCAATTGTTTTAGAAAGCAAGTGCTAGAGGGCTTTACTAATGAACTTTACTAGATATGGTTATTACATGGAATAATTGTTTATTAATTGTGTTGGAAAAAATTAATTCTAAGTTAAGGAGAGAGTTTTTTTTTCATTATAGAGTAGTAAAAGAATTGTGAAGTGCTGAAAATCTGAGTATTTTTTAAAAGTTGGACTGGGCACCAAGCATAATATACCCATTCCACTTGGAGTGTGGCTTGTAGTGAACTCATATCAGGTCATGTAGCCAATTGCAACATTGTCTGTTGGGATCAGGCTGCTACCATGGTAAGCAAACTTAAATCAATTGATCAATCAATCAGTCAGTCTTGTGGCGTGTGAAACTATATGAGGGGGTATGTTCAGTAACTAGTGAGACCAATGTGAACTATCTACCAAGTAAATATTGTCTAAGAGAAGACATGGCTCTTTGCATTGCTTTCTTATTTAATACTTGGCGGTTCCATGGTAACAAAATGGAGAGCCTCAAACATTCTAGAAGGTATTTTATCAGATTCTAGAGGTATAACATCACTAATGGCAAGCTTTTCACAGGAAGTAGTTTGCAAAGACTGTGTGAATCCCTCAAGACAGCTCCACATCCAGGTTTTAAAAATCATTTGATTTAAGTGCCTGTCATATAGATGTAATTTGAACATATTGTAATGGACATTGTTGGGTCATTGCTAAAATGAACACTAAAATCCATGCTATGAGACATTATTGAGAAAGAAGACAAAAACCTGCAAAGCTCTACCCCTGCCTACTTTGCCAATAACTGCCTCTGTCCTTAACCCAAGTCCTAATGCTGCATGTTATCTTAGAAAATCCCTTTTCATAATACTGCATCTGTTCAGACAAACTATATCTGGAAGTTGTGGAATTTTGTAAGTGAAATATAGTAAGAGAGTGTTTGTTTACTTACTGTGATGTATTGATTTTTGATGTTTTAGGCTTTTATATTAATGATACTTTAGTATGGACTGGAACTGGCTCTATGTGGTTCAGTCTTTCAGCATTTCAAAGAATCATTATAGATGAGAGACAAAGAAGGAGTTTGGGGGAGAGGGAGAGAGTGATTTGTAAATAAAGTGGATGTCAATGCGTTGAAAGTTAAATGAAAATAGATAAATAGTGTTGAGCTAAGAGCCCAGTATTTCAGATCATGGCATAAGTGAACCTCCTGAACCTGTCAAAAACAAGATCATGTTTAAACTGTGACTTACTCTGGGTAGAAATCAAAGTTTTATTTTACTGCAAGGGTGAAAAAATTTAAATAATAAATAAAAAGACAAAAATACTACACACAAAGAGCTACTAAGCAACTGAAACAATCTATCACCAGAAACCAGAATGGGTGAGTTCTGTTGTTGTGATGGCATGACACATATTCATGGTTTGTAGGTTATTGATAGCCATTTGTAGCTTAACCACTGCAAATTATATTGCGTGTTACTAATTTCTGTAACTGATTGAGGGGCTAGATAAGGCATGCATTTATATTGCCATCAACTCATCTAGACTGTATTTGAAAACAAGTTTGGAGAAACTTTGTTTTATATAAAGGAGATGACTATTCCAGAGAAAATTCTTTGAGAACATTATCTATCCATCCAGCAGTTTCTATTTATTTTCTACTGGATATTTAGGTATGTTTTACAAGCATCAGTGGTATTAAATGTTTTCTGAACATGTAGGAGGGTACATTGGATTAGATCACTTGAGGCCTTATAAGTTAGGCAGACATCTTCCCAAAGGAATCTGTGAGACAAGAAAAAAGATAGAAATTTAAGGCATTCTGTGTAGCTCAACAAACTCAGGCCCATTGATTTTCTTATGACTGGAGCAACTGGTCATATTTAGATTGGTAGACTTAGTTTTGAAAAAAAAATGTATATGATTTTGCATGCTGTTAAAAGGGATATTTTTTTGGAAAATTTTATTAAGGTTTTTGTTTCCTGTTTTATTGAAGAGAAGAGAGTGGAAAAATGAGACATGAGTTCAAATGAAGATAAGAAGACAAAACTACATACTAGATCAGAATGCTAGTCATTAGTGAGTGCATGTAAGCTTTGTGATGAAAACATATCAGTTGTACTAGCATGAATAATATATGCGAGAAGTAACTTCTTATCACAATGGCTGCTTTGTCAATATTACCATGGAATATAAATGGCAATACAGGTATAGACAAAAAGCAGAGAACATTACATTATATTTTAGTATAGGATATACATAGCAATCTTAAAATACACATTTGGAGAGTGGCTACAATACTGATAGATGGGGAAATAAAGGTAATAGCAGTAAATTTGTAATAGTAAGAGGTTATTTTCAGGGAAAAATTATTATTTTGGCCTATAGTTATATTCCATCTAAAACTACTGTGACAAAGCTTAGGAGGATTTGGGGAGAAATGATAAGCTTTCAGCATAGAATAATATTTATAGGTAGAGACTAGAACTTGATCTGCCATAGTGGGGATGTATTGTGAGATACTAGAAGTAAACATTTAACAAAAGAAGATACATTTCTGAAGAGGTATATGGAAATATGTAGTATGTATATATGAATTCAGTGGCAGGAACTCAAAAAAAAATTGCCTCCACTGAAAATGGACTTCTACCCAATCTGACTTTCCCAGTAATCAAATGTCAATAAATAAATATAACAACTTGGCTAGACTAGATTAAAATTATATTTCACAGGGATGCATACATTTAATTGAAAGCTTTAAGACCTGTCAAGTAACTGTATTACATCATACACCAGTAAAGACTAAGATAAAGTTGCAGGGTAATGATATAAGAAACTAGACAGTGATGCTTTCCTACTTTACTATTGAAAACAACTAATACTACTACTACTACTACTACTAGTACTACTACTACTACTACTACTACTACTACTATTAGTACTACTACTACTACTACTACTACTACTACTAGTACTACTACTACTACTACTACTACTACTACTACTACTACTACTACTACTACTAGTACTACTACTACTACTACTACTACTACTACTAGTACTACTACTACTAGTACTACTACTACTACTACTACTACTAGTACTACTACTACTACTACTACTACTCTTCCCTCATCAGACCCATTATTGAGTACAATGCGCCAATTGGAATGCACCTGGCTAGACATCTCCAGCAGCTGGAGAGACCATAGAGGTACCTAACCAAGAAGATTACTGGCCTCAAACAGTTGCCCTATGCAGCACGATTGAAAAAGCTAAGACTGTTCTCTGTTGCATACCGCTTTCTCAGAGGTGATCTCTGTCTAACGTACAGAGCCAGGTCCAACCCAGAATTGTTGAACAAATTGTTGAATTCTTAGCAAAACCAAATCTACTCGAGCTACACGCTCTAGGGATATAAACCTCAACACAACAATGAATAGAACATGCTGGAGGAATAGATTCCCTTCGCAGACACTTCCCTTACTATGGAACAGGGTCCCGATCTACATAAGACAGAGCCCCTCACTATCACTCTTCAAGAGGAACCTTGATGAGTGGATGGGTAACAGAAAATTCACACCAGGGATCACACCAACAACACTACTAGATAGGGGCCAAGGGTACTAGCTGCTAGTACAAGGGTCTAGGGAACTACTAAAGGGGCGGTGAATACCGCACAACGTGGCTGGGCTAATTTATGCCTTCGGGCAGATAGCTCAGTACCAACCTATGAACCTAAAAGGGAGCTGTTTAGGGAATATGCAGTTAATATGATTCAAGAGTTATTAGGTAATATAGAAACTACTCCTGAAGGGATAGCCACTGAGTGAGATAAAATGAAAATGGAGTTTAAAAACATGGTAAAATAAGAAAGAAGAGATGTTAAGATCCAATAGGGTGATAAACATTATAGTGTATTGCAGATGAAGTTGAATCTCTCATTTAAAGAAAAGAAACAACTTTTAGAGTACTTAAGGGAAAATAATGGAGTATTTGGATAATATACATGAGTTTAGAAAGATTGTTATTAAGCAGCCTTTCTGATAAGTGTTGAGCAAAAGATGGCAAAAAGTAGAAAGAGTTGTAGCCAAACCTAAGAAGGCTATGAAATCAGTGATCCTTTAGAATTATTAGAGATATTTAGGAAATGTGATAAACATATGTATAGAGCAAACAATCCAAAAATCCCAAAAACCATGGTGTTGTAAGTAGCACAAGTAAATCCACAGAAAACCCAGTAGTGAAGGCAATAGACGAATTCTTTTTTTTTTTTCCAATAAATCTTTTATTTTATTTTCAATAAAATGAAACAATGCATACAACCATAGTAGTAATGAACATTAGAATGAGGCGTTGAATAATTACAGAATATAATACATAATCGAACAGTTTAGATATAAATATAGGTGAGAAATAGTGTAAAACATAAGAAAAGCATTGTCATTAATAAAACCAAACAAACTGTTATATACAATATTTACAACATGATGTAATGTAATGTAATGTGCTGCACTTCCACTACCATAATTATAATTGGATCTCCATAGGTTAACAAAGACAAGGGTAAATGATGTTTTGAATGTACCCCTGAGAAATTATTCACTAAGAACTAAATCTAAAAGTTTCTTCCATAGTTTACTAAAATAGGCTCTTTTTTTTGGACCTTTTATAATGAATTTATGTGCAGAGATATGTTTATGAGCCATTTCTTTGAATTTTCCCCAACTAAGTTTGGTGCGATCTAACCAATTGCTAGTAATGTATAGTTTAACAAGTGAACAAAGGATAATTAGAATATGCAATTGCAATTTTGATACTTTGGATGTAGGAATATGAAGAATAGCTGTCTCCCATGAGAGTGTGGAGGTGTAGTAACCCATTTTTTCCAGGCGTACTTTCAGAGAGCACCAGAGTTTGTAAGAATGTTTGCAATACCACATAATGTGAAGCAAGTCCGCGACATGAACAACAGGTGCACGAGGGAGGAGAGTTGGCATTAAATTTATTAAGAGTTACAGGAGTATAATAAGCATTGTTGTTGAGCATCATTTGTGTATATAGGAGTTTTTTGAAAAGAGAGAGCTCTAGAGTAGATTTTATAGCTGATAATTTTGATCCTCTGTAATGGAAGGTCCGATGGTATTCCAGTAGTTGGAGAAAAGACAGTTTGAATCGTAGATCATGTTAGTCAATAGCTTGTAAGAGGATGATATTGTTTTTTTAATGCTTGAGATTGCTGAGATAACTTCAGCTAGTTTGTTTAATTCCTGAGTATTGGGAGAGACGTTAAATTGTTGTGCCATAATGATTTCTCTTAGTTGTCTAAGAATGACTGTGTATTTTTTATTAGTACCCAAGATTAACCGTAACTCGGGTAGAGTTTTAGACCTATGTTTGAGAATATCCCATACATTGAGATCTTTGATGAGAGGGAATTTAGTAAGGTCAATCATTAGATTGTTAATTTTAAGATTTGGGTTCTGATGCAACGGTTGAAGAAGGGATAGAGAATTTACCAGATTAATATCTTTAATAAGATTTTGGAAAAGCTTGATTTTATGTTTCAAAGATTGAGCTAGATTACAGTTGTTCAAAGAAGTAATAGATAAAAAGGGAATAGCCTGAGGGTTAATTTTGTTGGATATAACATGTTGATACCACATTTTAACCCAGGCTGGATAATGCACTTGTGTTTTGATGTTGAAATTTGAGATGGACCAAACTCTAATTGAGCAAATAATTTTATAGTATAATTGGAAGTTTGGTAGACTTAGCCCCTTTTTCCTTAGGATAAGTTAATTTAAGGTAAGCAATTCTCACTGATTTAGGGAACCAAATGAAACCAGCTAATTCTTTGTTGATTTTGGAGAAAAAGTTATTATAGACTAATACATCCAAAGCATTAAGTTGAAATAGAAGCCTAGGTAAGATATTCATTTTCACAATAGCTGCTTTGGACAGGAAAGCTAGATTCATATGTTTCCATCTTTGTAGATCTTGTTGTATGTTAGACCATGTTTTTAATAAATTATTTTGAAGAATAGAGGCTTGATTATGTTCAAAATGGATACCTAAATATTTAAGGCTATATGTTATTCGGAAGGAGGATTCAGGGAAATAAAAAGATTTATGGTAGTTAGGGTTTATAGGAAATATATGAGATTTTTTATTATTTATTTGATAATCTGATGCAATAGAGAATTTCTCTATGGTATCAAGAATTTTGGGTAAATCTGTATTAGGTGACTGAAAATATAAATTAAGATCGTCAGCAAACGCTGATAGTGCAATCTGAGTGTTTAGTATTTTAGGTATATTGTGATAGGTATTCTGAGTAATATAAAGAAAGAAAGGCTCAATAAAAATATTAAAAAGAAAAGGAGAGTGGGCACCCTTGCCTTGTTCCATTAGTGATCAGAATTGGCTCCGATCTCTGTTTGTTGATGTAAAGGTAGGTTTGGGAATTTGTATAAAGTGTTCTAATCATATCCGAAAAAGAATTAGGCACACCAAAATGAGACAATGAGGCAAACAGAAACTCCCAGTTAACTCTGTCGAAAGCTTTGGAGGCATCTAAAGTTAAGGCATAAATTGGATTTCTTCCTTTTTTGGTAAATTGTATAAGGGAATCAAGGGTTAATGTATTATCCCACGTGTGCCTATTGCTCATAAAACCAGCTTGATCAGGGAGATTAAAGACGGAGAACTTTTTCCAATCTACATGCTAATATGGCAGCGAATATCTTAATGTCGACATTTATTAACGAGATTGGTCTGTAGTTGTGAGGATCTGCTTTATCCTGTTTATTTTTTAATATTAAAATAGTTTTCGAGTTATTCCAATGTATATCAGTAATACCTTCTTTAATAATATAGTTAAAGACTTTCAATAGTATGGAGGAGGTATTTGTGTAGAAAACTTTGAAGAAGTTGGTAGTAAAGCCGTCAGGGCCCGGGCTTTGCCTAATTTTAAATTTTTATGATGGCCTGGATTTCTTGAATGGGCAGATAGGAGGGAGACTTGGTTAGTATTAAGAGAGGGAACTTAATTGAATTAAGAAAAGACTCCATCCGAGGTTTTGATTATCACTTTTATGTCCGCTATAGATTTCTGAAAAGAGTTCAAAGAACAGGTGTATTATTTCAGAATCTGATTTGTATAATTTCCTTGGTAATGAAGGGTGGAAATTGAGCACTATTATTATTTTTAGTATTCTTGCTAAGGTTCTTGAGGGCATTTGTGCCCATTCAGAATATGTTGCAATGAATTTCTGTTCCTGAAAGGAATAGTTCTGTGAATAAAGTTCATATAGATCTTTATTGATCAGTTCTATAGTTTGTGGGTCAGGGATAATCTCTGACTTTTTCCAGAGAAGAAAGTTTCAGGGATAGAGTATTTTCCTTTTCATGTTTAGCTTTTTAAGAAAGGAAGCTTGGCTAATGAGAAAGCCCCTCATTTCAGCCTTGCGCTCCAATGTATGTCCGGGGGAATTTGGGACTCAGTGATATTCAAATCAAGATCTATTAATATGTTGTTAATTTTTTTAATTATATCTTTATTATTTAGTAAATTATTGTTAAGTGTCCAGTTGGCAAAAGTAAAATCAGGCGGAGGAACCTAATTATGAGAGAGATTTTGGCATGGTCAGAGAAGCATCTAGGCTCAATATTGAAAGTATTTTTAAATTTGGATAAAAGGTCTGAAATTAAGATAAAGTCAAGACGTGACCATGATTTGTGACAATTGGAATAAAAGGTATAAAGATTTTCCTTAGTCGAGACATTACTAAATGTAATCGTGTCTATAAGATTAAAATCAGATATAAGCTCTTCTAACGCTATGGAAGCTTGAAGATTGTAAGAGGATGATTTGCTTGTGCGATCTAGACTGGGGTCTATAACCGCATTCCAGTCCCCACCTACAATGAATAAGTGATTTGGAAATGAGTTCAGTATATTATAAATTTCTAAAATAAAAGTCTGTTGTTGTGAGCAAGGACCATACAGATTTAAAAACATAACTGGTTTGTCGGAGTTAGGTAGGGTAGATGTAAAGTAACACCATCTGCCGTTTGTGTCAGATTTATATTCATTAATAATTTCCTGGAATTGTTTCTTAATTATGATGGCCACACCTTTCGAATTTGTGCTGTCACCTGAGCTTATTATAGACCTAATCCATTTTCTATTTTTTACTTTTTCCCACTCAGAATTAGATAGGTGTGTTTCCTGTAGAAAACAAACGCTAGCATGGGATTTAAAGACAAGGTGTAATAGTAATTTTCTTTTTGCAAAGTTTTGTAAGCCATTTATATTCCAAGAATCAATGGACCAACTCATGGGCATTAAAACCAAAATAGGTATAGGCAAATAATATATTTAGTGTAATTAAGATAATGTGTGGGTACATTACTTTTGTGTTTGGAATAGTCTACCCTAGTTTTGTTAGATAAAAGACGGAAAATGAAGAACCAATTCTGCTCTTTAAAAGCAACACAGTAAAATGTAGTGGAAGATGCAGCATAATACTTCTTCTGAACTAACCCGGTGCCTACCCACCCGAAGCATATAAACAAACCAAAAACAACATTAACAATTCTATACATATATACAAAGAAAATCTCATCCAAAAGATTATCAGACCAGAACTCACTGCACATAGAGCCTCCATTTGTAAAGAGTACACCATTTTTTGTGTATAGTAAGCTTGACCTAAGGTACATAAATATAAATCTGTAAGCCTGGGATGTTAAAAAAAAACTGTGTATACAACTAAGAATCACTAGAAATACTATACATAACATATTTGTTACTAGAATTGGTATTTCTTGTGAGAATGTAATCACTACTGTAATACAGTCAGATTGGTATAGCATTAATATAACATTTTTATAAAATTATCTAACAGTATGATGTGTTACTAGTGTTGGAATCCAACTAAGAAAGGTTGTGACTGTTTAGTTAATGAGCTGCATATTATAAATACTTATAAAGCATGTTAAACGAAGATAAGGTTACAATGAACATAATCCAATAATAACAGAACTATTTATAACCTAAGAGACTAGTTATATATGTGTAACCCACCCTTCAACTATATTAACCTTTTGCTAAATTTTTAACAATTCAAGTTAATATTTAAATGATTTTAAAAATCTAATTGTAACTATCCCTAATCTAATAGAATGAAACTATAAAATATTTGTAGCAATCTACTATCAAACTAAGTAATCTAAATGTACCCATGAGTATTTTAAACAATACCTGCCTTAATATCCATTTATGTGTTAATGTTTATTAATGTTTATAAGAGCTAATATCTATAACTGTTACAGTAAAGCTATTACAGTAATATTCTAAAACACTAAAGGAATTAACGCAAAAATCTCCTACCCCAGTGACCTTTGTATTGTGGATCCAAACGTATGTTAGTTGGTTAAAATGCATTGATCAGTTACACTGCATACAAAAAGTCAGTTTCTGACTTCCACTATGTGAGCGTTTAGCAGTTTGGTGTTTGTTTGTTATAGTTATCTTTAAGCTGCACCATTTTGTAAATACTGGGACAAGGGACTCTGTTTGCTTAAAAACCTTGAAATCTGGCTAGCAGCTGATGTCTACTTCATAAAAGAAGTTAATAGGAGTCTAAACCATGCTATAGCATCTGATGTTATTTTTACTAAAGACTGGATATTTTCCATTCTTTTGTGATGGTTTACAAACTACTGGCAAATAATAATTAAAACAGTAACAATCAGAATTCAGCAAAATCCCAGTTTGAATCGTAAAATGCCTGCCCAGAACTATCAGTATACAAGTGTGGTCCAACTGGCTTACACCAAGTATCTTTGGTATGCAAGCAGCCATGCTTGCCTAAATGGACTATGAAATCTAACCACCACCATCCCAGGCAATGTAGCGGCACAGATGATATGAACCACCTAAATTCTAAGACTGCTCGATGTCGCACACTTTCCTTGTTACATGGTGAAGTGGCAAACATCCTCCAGTTACAGTAAGCAGCTACTGCACTCTGATCATCATTCCAATTCAGGTGTTCTCAGAGGAACCTAAAGAAAGAGTGGCACACGACAGATAGAGATTCAAAAGGTCTCCCTTGTCTTTTCTCTTTTAAAACCACCTACATCAAAGCTGCCATGCAAGATTAGCTAGTTAACATTCTTTCATACATCAAAGCACCCTATCAATGAGGAAAGGCAACAAAGAAACTGCAATGAGGCTTCTGCCCGTAAACCTGACACTATAGCGTGAGAACGACTCAACAGTTCCAACAGCCAGATCTGATCGCCAACCAAAGCTAAACAAATGAACCATAAAAAATAAAAAAAACAGTATGCAGAGTCTCCAATTTCTTTTTTTTTTATACATAAAAGCTTTGGCCCGATCGATGGGGAATAGGTTCACTATTGCAGAGTCACAGCAAAGGAAATCCCGCTGGGAACCTCACAACGAAGTACCGTTCCTTGTTGACACGTGGATCTATCTCTAAACGGAAATAAAGCAGTTTTAAGTACATTAAACAGTCATGGATTTGCTAAAAACTTTTTTAAAACGCTGGAAAGCAAGTGGCTGAATAGCTGAAGCCTCCGGTGAGTAAATTCAAGTTGAGAAAAATACAGCTGTAAAAACGATCGTGCTGGAGTTATGTGTGTTCATGTTTGTTCAGGAATCCTGCTGAAAACTTTTTGAAATGTCTCTCTTGCTTCAATTAGGGATGATATAGAGTATTTAGTATCGTTTTGGAAGAAAATCAGTGTGCTTGGATAACGCATTTGAAACCTAATGTTTCTTTTGATGAGGTCAGAGCAGAACGGGGCTAATTTCTGTCTGTTTTCTTTAATGGAGACAGGTAAATCTTGTGTGAAATTTATTTTATGCTTATTCCACATAAAGTTTCTATTCTTTTTTGCTGCATAGAGGATCTGTTGAGTGGTTTGAAAGTTAAGTAATCTTGTGTAAACTTGGCGAGGGACTGTAGTATCTTGTCTTTTATGCAATGCACGATGTGCTCTCTCAATTATAATAGTGTTACTGCCATCTTCTGAATGTAAAAGTGATTCAAATATTTGTTTTGTTATTGTAAGCAGTCCTTGGCTGTCATAACTTTCAGGGAGACCTCTTATTAAAATATTATTGCGTCTGCTCCTAGCTTCAAGATCTGTAAGTTTTGACTGTAAATCTGACAAGGAGGCTGTTTTGGCACGTAATTCTTCTGTTATAGACTGTATTTGGAACTCATTAGATTGTGTTTTTTGTTCAAGTGTGTCAACTCTGTCCATTATTTGATTAATAGATTTTCCTATAGTTGAGAGTTGTTCCGAGAAGTTTTGTATAGCTGTGTGAATGGGCTGAAGGGCCTGTTTAAGTTCTTCCATGTGAAAGCTGGGATCTTCCTTGTTACTAGTGTCACTTTTGGAGGATTCAGTATTTTGTTTATTAGTTCTTTGCCTTTTTGAAAGAGCCTCCTTTTCAGGAGAGAAAATTGCTGAAGCTTTAGCTTTGATTGTTTGAGTATCCATAGTAATAGAGTCATTTGTTGTTTTAATCTGCCTAGCCATGAGGAGCCGGAGTTATTGCAGACAGCAGTAGGCCTTCCTGAATCACTTTGGGAAGATAAAAAGAAAGATGAACAAAAAACCACTGTGAGAGAGCCAGAGAGGGTGAAGATCTGTCGTGCGTTTTTCCCACTTCCAAGGTAATGCAAGTTCCACAGAAATGAAGGAGAAGCAACCCTTTTTGAAGTAAGTATTACTTAAGAAAAGAATTTGAGATGAGGAGCTCTGTGCTTAAGCTGTTTCCTAGTCGACCACCATTTTGGAATCCGGCAATAGACGAATTCTTCTAAAACAAAATTACTTTTATTCAGTGTAAGCACTTTCGTAATGTAACTATTACTTCTTCAGACACAAAAAACTGCATAAAATATTCACAATTATATATACAAGTCAATAAAGCACTTCCAATCAAATTGCATAAAATTCCCTCCAAAATGCTAACTAATTAAGTTAAAGTGACAGTTTCACAAAAACATTCACATAACTGCATATTATCATTAACGCAATGCATATAAAGATATGTCTTGGCCATCATCCAAAACCATCTATAAAAGTTTTTTAAAAACATTTCTAAAATACATACATCAAGGGCAGCTGCTGAAAAATCAATGCTTAAGCTTTTTAGCTTTTAATACTAGCTTAAGAGGGACCATATCATTTAACCCCGATCCCCGATGTGCCCCTAAATGTAGAATCCATTTCAATTTGGTGAATTCAGTATTACTTACCATATTGCCCATCCGACACTGTCCGGTTCAACCTGAAGAACTTGGAATAAAAAATTGTGCCTATCACCCTCCTGCAATAAATGCTTACCTATAGCACTACTGTGAAAGTATGTGTTTGGGCCATTTGACTAAAGAAATGTTGAATTATTTCACTGTGGATAATACCTTCATACGTCGAATGCACGACCTTCCCAAAATACATAAAGATCCTCTTAAGCCAAAGTTTAGACCAATAGTGGCAAGTGCATGGTGGCTCACTGAGCCGATCTCTATATTTCTGGATAAAGAGCTTAGGAAAGTTTTAAATGGGTATTAGGTTGTATTAAGAGACACGGAGCACTTTCTAGTTGATTTATATGCATTTATATCAAGTTGAGCAGGTGATATGTTTGACTTGTTTGTAACTTTAGATGTAGCATCCCTTTTAACGTGTATTCCAAATACAGAAGGCTTGAGTATGGTCAAAAGATGTTTACTTAGGCAAGGATCTTATGATGAGCATAGAGTAGATTTTATATGTATGCTCCTGGAATTGGTATTAGAACACAATGTATTTCTCTTTGATGAGAAATATTATTGGCAAACAGCCAAAGTGGCAATGGGTACCAGCCGTGACAACTCGTATGCAAATCTCGTAATGATGGAGTGGGAGATTGAAGTCATACAAGCAGGGGGTGACTCCAGTGTTAGATTTTAAAGAAGGTTTGCAGATGATCTTTTTATAGCATGGAAGGGTGAACATGAGCAACTTGTGCACTATGTTGATTATTTAAATAACAGAAGTCAGTTTTTAAAGTTTACATGTCAGAGCTCTGCATCTAGGATTCAACTTTTGGATGCAACAGTATTTCAAGATGGAGTAGATTTACATACTTGCATACACAGGAAGGACTGTTATGACCCTTCATTTTTGGAAAGACACAGTATGCACCCACCACATACGTTTAAAAGTATAGTGGAAGGACAAGCACTAAGGCTATCAAGATTGTCATCTTTAGACACTGATTTTGAAAAGACAATGAGGTGCTTGAATGAAGCCTTTGTCAACAGAGGCTGTTGAAGAAAATAAATTAACTGTGCTTATTTAAACGTAAAACATGCAAGAGAAGGAAGGACGAAGCCCTATTTTTCCAAAAGGAACAAGGTTTTGAGAGAGAAAGCAGATGAGAGTTTAGTAGTTCTTATGATTTTACATTACACTCATGATAGTTATTATTTTTATTCATTTTATTTATTTACATTTGTTTACCAGGAAATTCCGACTGGACACAGGTCCTTTTTTCATTGGATGCCCGGGGAGAAAAGCTGATATAAATTTGGTCAAACAAATAAACAGGAATTGGCACATCCTTCTTGTAGCTGATGAGACTAATGGAATAGTAGGCAATAAACCTAAATTCCTTTTTAAGAACAGGCAACAGTTGTATTATACTAGCAATGTATGACCTACCATTACAATGAATACTGGAACACGAAGGTGTGGAGACTGCACCTTCTGTTCTTTCATTGACAAATCTAAATATTTCAGGCATCTTGATACTATGTATCTTTGGCAGATTAAATGTAGTACTGATTGCAACACTAGGAACGTAGTATATATTGCCCATTGTGAATATTGTTTTAAATTCTATGTGGGAAAAACTAACCGTCGACTTAGGGAAAGAATTAGAGATTAAATGTATTGCGTAAGGAAGGGCCATGACTATAGTGCTATAGCTAAGCATTTATTGCAGGAGGGTGATAGGCACAAGTTTTTATTCCAAGTTCTTCAATTTGAACCGGACAGTGTTAGGATGGGCAACATGGTAAATAATACTGAATCCACTGACTTGAAATGGATTCTATGTTTAGGGGCACTTTGGGGATAAGGGTTAAATGATATGGTCCCTCTTAAGCCAGCATTAAAAGCTAAAAAGCTTAATCATTGATTTTTCAGCAGCTGCCCTTGATGTATGTATTTTAGAAATGTTTTTAAAAAACTTTTATAGATGGTTTTGGATGATGGCCAACACATATGTTTATATGCATTGCGTTAATGATAATATGCAGTGTAAATGCTTTTGGGAAACTGTTGCTTTAATTTAATTAGTTAGCATTTTGGAGGGATTTTTATGCAATTTGATTGAAGTGCTTTATTGACTTGTATATAAAATTGTGGGTATTTTATGCAGTTTTTGTGTGTCTGAAGAAGTAATAGCTACATTACGAAAGCACTTACACTGATTAAAAGTCGTTTGGTTTTAGAAGAATTTGTCTATTGCCTTCATTACTGGGTTTTCTGTGGATATGTATAAAGCAAAGGATTAGGGAGACCAGTAAAAGGTACACATGGGGATATTTATGGAAGATTGTGTTATGACAAGGTATGAAGACACTGGAACTCAAGAATGAATAGCTAAGACAGGAATAGATGAAGTAAAAACAGTGATGCATTATCAACAAACAGGGAAGTCTCCATGGAAAAAAAATGATATTCCTGTGGAAATTTGTAAGTTAGGGCAGAAGAAAGTGATAATGACCTTAAACGGGTTTGTTTAATAATAGTTTAAACTGGGGAGTACTATCATCTTGGAAGAAAGATGTGCTTGTTGTTATTACCCAAATAGAGTAAAGACTCTTCAGAACTTAATTCATTTAGTCAAATTTCAAGTTTAAATCATGCCTGTAAATCATTTATAACTATACTAGCTAACTGAATGGCAAAGAATTTGTCAAAATTGATAGAGTCAGCTGTTGGGATCATGGTGGGAAGGCAAATATTTGACGTTAATAAAACAGTGATGATTCTGAGAGAAGTGGAGTGTAAAAAAAATTGCTATTGTTGGTGAGTTGGGAGACAGAGAAACATTCAGTGGAGTCAGCTGCTAATTTATGACTAGGCAGTGGTAATACTTGTGTTCTCAAATGAACGTCAGAGGCAAGAATGAAAGCAGAAATGTTTCTGTCCGACAAATTGTGTTTGAACAGAGATGTCTTTTCCCTTTGTTATTCACTTTATATCTAGAGTAATTAGCAAAGAAAAGAAGGGATTTACAAACTCAAGGATATAACTGGTGTATTGCAGATGATATTATTTTGTACATGATAAATCCAGAAATGGACATCTCAGTATTTTGGGACATTTGACGCAGTTTCTGATCTTTTCAGAATATAAAGTAAATTTGGACGAATTGGTTCAGCAACACGCATACTAATGTGGACATGATAAGCAGTATTTGGTTGTAGAGATTAGTAAGGTTTCCATTATGACAGCTGATGATAGAGGGGGAGGGAAGAAATAATATAAAGACTGAGATGCTGAAAACCTTTGATTATGGATATGGATAACATGATGCAAGCAGTAGTAATGTTTTAGTCCTTTTAATTTGGGGGGGATAGAGAGAGAGAGATAATAGATTTTTGGATACAAATCCTTAAGCAGAATATTATATTCATAAAGTAGCTGAAAGTATTCTAAGAAATAAGTTAGCTCAGGAATGGAGAACAGAGATTTTACCAGTAGGGATTTCTCCAGGTAGGAGTATATTAAATAGTCAAGAAGGAGTGGAATATACTAAAGGAAATTATAAAAAAATTCAAGATATTGGGAGTGGTATGGGGCTAAGCAGGAGTTTGAACTGCAGGTTAGAGACTGCCTTCTCTATCAAGGAATAACATAGTATGGACAAGGAGGAAAGACTGGGGAGTGCTAAGGGAAGGCCTAGCTTCAACAGTGTTTTCAGATGAGTCTAGAGCAGAAGATGCTTTTAAAAAGGGATACTTAGTAGGTTGTGCACAATAACATATGATAAGTATAAGAATCAATCAGAGAAAGTCAGAACAGAACAGAAAAGAAAAGGAAGTTACAGAGGAAAATGAGAAGAAACCTGTAGGGCTCCCAAGTATGAAACAGAGTCCAGAGGGTTTAGACATTCTTGCATAGATGTTTTTACCTGGGTATTTTCAGACATCAAGTAGAATTCAGGATTTTTTTCTTCATAATTCTAGAGATATGGCATAAAAGGGAAGGGTGAGGCAATTTGGAACATGATTTTTGGGAGTATTATGAGCTGGCAGATTTAAAAATTTCCAAGTACTTTGACAGAAATGTTTGGGAAACAAATGACAGTGACTAAGAAAATGATTACTTTGAGGTGAAATATAAAATGCCTAAATATAGAAAGGAGCAAAGAAAAAAGAGCTTGGGTGTCGTCCACAGCTTCAGGCTTCAGACTGTTAAACACAATTTATTAATCGCTTAAAAAGTGAAGCTGACAGGATGTAAACTTCACTAAAATATGGTGAAGTGAAAAAAGTTAAGTATCCAAGCAGTTGTCATCCACAGCTTCAAACTTCAGGCTTTTAAAACTCAATTTATTGAAAACTTAAAAAGTGAAGCTGACAAAATGCAAGCTTCACTGAGATGCTGAAATAATTAGCCTAGTAATTAACATCCACAACTTCAGGCTTCAACTTGTTAAAGCACAGTTAATAAATGCTTTGTAAGCAAAGCTGACAAAAACATATACTTCACTGGAGTGTAAAAAGCTGATGACATTGTCCAAACGATAAGTGCTTTTGGCAGATGCCTTCTTCAGATTGTATAAAAGTGTGGTTAGCTCTTCCTGTTTATAAAGGAAACACAATCAAGAGCTGGTAGCTGATTGTCTTTGGTGTTCTTAAAGGCACAGGACAAAAATAAATGTTCAAAGTGGAGATTTGACTCCTATAATGTAGTTCAATGTTAAAAATGCTGGAATCATGTATTAATGTTTGGTAGGTTTCTTCTAGATTTTAGAACATGTCTGAGAGGTACTATTGTATTAAGACTTGGGGGTCAATTGGCTCTAAAATTGTTGATCCAAAAGATCTCTCTCAATTCTGTCCTGTTATGGACATCTCCTTCCCTGATGTTTTGGGTGACCACTTCCACTGCTTTGAACAAGAAATTATGCATAGGATGGACCAATATGTGTGCTGCTAAGGCATTATGTGGAACTTTCTGATTAATGTCTCTAAATATAGAAAGGTGTTATTAAGTTTAATGCTATGAGCTACCAACAAATTTCTAGAAAATGGAAATCAAAATCTATTCTAAATGTAAAGGAAGTTTGGAATACTGTAAAGGAAGGAGAACTGGACACAAGTTTTTTTATAAAAAGAATGGATTAAATGCCATAGAAAAAAATGGAATTGTGGAAGCTATGTATAAATAATAATGTTCAGGAGGACTTAAGTTTAGGGAAAGGCAGGAACTGATAATGTCTGTAATACAGGAGTGAATGAAAACTGTTTACAAATAACTCAAACACACACACACACGTATTTGTGTGTATCTGTGTGTGTGTGTGTGTGTGTTGTGTGTGTGTGTGTGTGTGTATATTTATATACATACATATATATATATATATATATATATATACACACACACACACGTGGGAGCACTTTATACTCTCGAAATACTGAAATGTTGAATACAATAGTGAAAGTTCATAATCACAAATCTGAATATTTCAAATTCTCAGTTATGGCCTTGCACTACATAATGTCTGGGATTGTGTGTTGATGGTGCGCAGTGCCATGTGTGGATTTAGGTTTTATGTCAGGTAAGTGAGTGTTTTGTAAGGATTGTGAGTGGGAGTTAGAGTGTATGTAAAAGTGCTGATATGTTTGATGCGTGTGTATGTGAGGGACTGGAGAATGTGCTTGTCTCTTTGACCCGGGGGTCATCTCTTTGCCCCGGGGGTCATCTCTTTGTCACTACTAGACAGAGGCATAGTAAACTAAACCCTAGGGGGCATATTCTAATCCTAAGGGGGTGTAAGCCACATAACACTGGCTAGGCTTATAAAGGCCCTAGATAGCCTAGCCTAAGAACCAACTACCACCTATGAACCTATGTGTGAGTTTGCTTTTGTTTCCTGTTTGTGCAATCTCGGAGTTAGTATATATAAGTGGGGGTGTGTGGGGCAGGGGGGCTTTCCCCTCTACTTATGTGTGTATGAGTTGTGTATGTGTGTAGTTTTGTTTGTTTTTGTTGTGATGTGGGTGTTGTGGTGTATGTATGGTGTAGTATGTGTGGTTTGTTCGGTGGTTTGAATTTCACGGTTTTGGGTTCAGGTTTTGTTGTTTCGGTGTTTTATGGATTCGGTTTCATGATCTCAAATTACTGAAATTCGATATTTTAGTATTTCAAGATTATGAAGTGAATCCATATATACATATATATATATATACATATATATATATATATATATATATATATATATATATATATATATATATTTCCCTATCTCCATTTTTATAAACCGGTCAATCCAAGAAGCTATGTTCCCCAACTTTGGAAAAAGGCCTTTATCATACCTCTTTATAAAGGAAGCAATAATAACAATATTCCCAATTTCCGTCCTATTGCCATCTTAACCCCTATCTCAAAAATACAAGAAGAAATGTATTCACTGACAACTCTTACTCAAACTCAGAGATAACCACCTGCTCACCCCCACACAGCATTGGTTCAGACCTGACCGAAGTGCTACCACCACTCTCCTCGCCTTCCTCGAAACCATCAATAAAGCTCACAATTCTTGCTGTCTAGCCTCTACCCTCCTTCTGGTCTTATCCAAGGCCTTTGATACTATCTCCCATAACCTTATTCTAGCCAAACTCTCTAATCTTAATCTATCCATCTCTTCTACCAACTGGTTCACTAGTTACCTCTCCAACTGACAACAAGCTGTCAGATAGAAAAAAAATAACTCCTTTTTTTTACCACTCCATATTAGGTCCCTTACTCTTCAAAATTTTCATAAATGACTTCCATGTGTCTGTCCCTAAAGCTAATCTTATCCAATATGCAGATGACTCTACTATCATCTGTTCAGCCACCTCCATCCCCTCTCTTTTAAAATTAACCCAAGAGGCTTTCTCTTCCACTGAGAGCCGGATCTTGGATAACCACTTAGCACTCAATGCATGTATAAATCAAATTTATGATATTTACTCCCTCT
The DNA here is from genome assembly GCF_019279795.1 of Protopterus annectens. Classification (NCBI taxonomy): domain Eukaryota; kingdom Metazoa; phylum Chordata; order Ceratodontiformes; family Protopteridae; genus Protopterus; species Protopterus annectens. The sequence continues at coordinate 338,720,155 of NC_056743.1, forward strand.
AAAAACAGCATAATTGACAAGAACTCTTTTACTATTACTATCTCTCTCGACATAGTATCCCATACCAAACTCTTAGGTGTTCTCATGGATGAACACTTGAAGTTTGATATCCACCTACAAATGAATATCAAGAAAACTCACCAGAAACTTGGTACGCTCTACTGCCACAATTGCCTCCTCCCTCCTTCCACCAAGCTTGTTCTCTCTACTACGCTCTACTGCCACAATTGCCTCCTCCCTCCTTCCACCAAGCTTGTTCTCTCTACTACGCTCTACTGCCACAATTGCCTCCTCCCTCCTTCCACCAAGCTTGTTCTCTCTACTACGCTCTACTGCCACAATTGCCTCCTCCCTCCTTCCACCAAGCTTGTTCTCTCTACTACGCTCTACTGCCACAATTGCCTCCTCCCTCCTTCCACCAAGCTTGTTCTCTCTACTACGCTCTACTGCCACAATTGCCTCCTCCCTCCTTCCACCAAGCTTGTTCTCTCTACTACGCTCTACTGCCACAATTGCCTCCTCCCTCCTTCCACCAAGCTTGTTCTCTCTACTATGCTCTACTGCCACAATTGCCTCCTCCCTCCTTCCACCAAGCTTGTTCTCTCTACTACATGCATAATTTCTTCCCTCCTATACGGTGCCTCACTTCTTACTAACATACAATCTTCTCTAAAGATTAAACTCTCTTCCTGTTACAATAAAATTTCCAAGTTTGCCACTGGTTACAAATCCTCCACCTACCATTGCAATACCCTTCGCAAACTAAATTGGCTAGCGCTACCCAATTATCTTACCTCTATCAAACTCACTCATGCCCACAATCTTCCACCCATCTTTCTGCCCCTCTCTTCTGTCTTTGCTCAAAATGCATCTACCCAATAGACTCCCGAGAACCAATAACCAGAATCTGATTGAACTGCACAAATCTGCTCATCCACCAGGCAAACATCTACTATCCTTTGGTGTAGCATGGCTTTGGAACTCCCTGCCACCTCACATTCTATCCTTCTGTCCAGCATGGATTTGGAACTCCCTGCCACCTCACATTCGTACCACCCACAACCATTCTACCTTTAAGACCTTGCTTCACTCCCATCTCATATCCCTCTGGGAATGCTCCTGCTCTCACCCTACATAACTACCCTCAACTTTATACTCTGTTTCTCACTCTTCCTCCTGCTCACCTCTTCTTCCTCTCACCAAGCTGCCAGTACCCCTAATTTCTCTCTTTCCTTGCTGACACCTAATCTCTTCCTATTCCCCCCTCCTCCATACCCTGCTATAACTCTTATATGACACCTATGCAAAGATATTTCACCCCTACTTTTAATATCCTCTGTAAAAACTGAGGTATTTTGTAAATACTGTTTTGTAAATACCTACTGACATTTGCAAACACTTACTGACATGTTGTTTTTAAGCCCTTTTTCTTTTGTATACTGTATCACTCATTTTGTTAATGTTTTGTCTAAATTGTATAATTGTCTTACAGAGCTTTTCTCCCCAGGACTCCATTGAAAATGGGCTCTTCTCAGCCCAGTGGACTAGCCTGGTAAACAAACGGTAAAAGAAAATAAATAAAAATATATAAATAAATGAGTTTGCAGTAATGCTTCTTTAAGTTCATGCAGAATTACGGGATGTGTCTCTACTGGGGCATTGTAATTGCAGTTTAAGGTGAGTTATTTAAACTGCTGATGTATCAGAAGGTTTTGGTTTGTTTTTTATAAGATGGTAATTTGATGGACTGGTAAGAGAGATAATGCGGAGCAATTTTTGGTGAGATTCCAAGTTTTAAATTTATGATCTTTTGCAATTTCGGCTAAGTCATCTGGGTATTGTGAGATTTGTTCTTATGGGTTTTTGTTCTTTTGAAGTAGACTCCTATACACACACACACACACACACACATAAATATATATATATATATATATATATATATATATATATATATATATATATATATATATATATACACATATATAGATATATTATTTTCACTTGTATGCCTTTTAATGTAAAGAAAGCTGTTTTTAGAACTTTTGCGAGTATATCTGCTTTTGGACTGATGTAATCTCACTGTTGTGTTATGAAACAGCAAAAGATCATCTAGAGGGAAAAGAAGCAGTTTAGGGTCAGCTTGTTAGCCCGTTTCTTTAAAACATTCAGTAGAAAGGGTTTATCTACTTAGCTCATGTTTGGTTAATGTTTTATGTAAGCTGCTGCATGTGAAATTGCAACCTATTTTAATTACAAAGTACTTACTGTATCCTAGCAATGTAATCCTGGTTGTTAAGCCATTTTTAGAACAAATAACAAGGTCTAACTTTGTTTCAGTCTGGATACAATCTCATACTGTAAAATGAAACTGATACTCTGTTGTAGTTTCACGGAGCTGCTGTCTACCGTATTCTCTCTGGTTGATGTGAATGTTGAAATGCCTGCTTGTTTGGTGGCTAGTTGTAAATGCGTGAAAGGTCCTCACTCCTTATGTATGTTTTATTTCTAGGTAGACCCCCTCTAAATCACTTTCAAAAGAATCTCCTACCTGAAAGAAGCTAGCCTAAACACTGTGCCCACAAAACATCTATCTGGAATCCAACCCACCTTTGACTAAGGTTAAGACCTATACTGTATTTTAATACTACATACTGTTTTCAGCTAAACTGGGTCTAAAGGCACCTCTAATTCATCTCCCATAGTAATCTGGCTCCCTCTATATTTTCTTAAATAAATCTAGCTGCCCCTACCTTCCTGTAATAGAACTATTTACTGACCCTAACTCTGAACATTCTACTTTCACACTGCTCTCCCCCGCCTAGCCGTGAAATTGTATTCTGCATCCCTGTCCTGTAGCACAGAAATACCCTGCTGGAGCACAAAACACAGTCTAAACACTGCCCTTACCTTAGTACTAAGTACAGATTATATCAAAACTGACAAACACTCAGTTAAAAACTCAAAGATTCAGTTGAAATTCTAATTTACATATAAGCATCTATTTAACACTACTTTACATAATATAGCTTACAGATACACTTGAAGTCAGTGTTAGCCCTGCTCTATTTGCCCTCGTTGCGCTCGGGCTCATTTTGCACACCTCCCTGCCCCCAATTCCCACACGCCCCAATACCTCTTCACTTATAGGTACTTTACCACACCCCTATTGCAACACCCAATCACCCTCACCGTCATACTCCTTCCACCCTGCATTACCACCCTATCAGCTTTCAAATAACACAATTATTCCTCCATCCACTCTACTACCTCCATTCTGATCATCTGTTGTGTCATCAAACTGATTCCATCCACTTGACTGCTCCCTCATTATGTTATACTACTCTTTACTACCCATTCTGCTAGCCACTTATATACTCACTTTGTATGAAAACCAACATCTTAATGGGTATCAGTTCCCTGCTGGACATACCATCAGCCCAGCTTTATAATATCCCACTTTTAGCCATACCATTAACATTGGGTGCAACTCAACATCACTTTCAATCTTACAGCATATCATCCCCCAACACAGTAGCTCTAGATCCAGACACTACTACAAACTTTTAAGCAAACTCCTGAGGCTTATCACTGAGGATAGGCCTAATCTTATACTCAGTGGTGACAATCACCCCAATCCAGGCCCATCCACCACCAATACAAATACCCTCTCGACCTGTAACCCAAGGCACAAAACTATAACCAGTAGACCAACTAACTCTCTCCTTGTCTGCCATCTTAATATTAGGAGCATTAATAATAAGGTAAACAAACTGCATGCCCTCCTGGCTGTCTACTCCCCTGATGTTCTCTATCTATCTGAGACTTGGTTAAAACTAACACTACTGACAATGAAGTGCTACTACCTGGGTATAATATACACAGGCTGGATCATGCTTCCAGGAAAGGGGGAGGGGTGGCTGTACTCTATAAATCTGAGTTGAATGTGACCATAGATGTTATTCAACCACCTCAGATCAATAACTCGGAGATTATTGCCACTAGACTGCAACTTATAGGTTCATAGGTTCACCTAGCCCATAGTTATGTGGCTATTCATCAAATCGCAGCATAAGGCATATTTTTGAGACCCTTTATCCTTTTTGGAGGAACTTTTGGGGCCTTTCCAGCTGCTGCATGACTTCTTCTGTGCTCAGTGGATTGCCCTATATGCATTTCTTGGCGTTTATCACAGTAATTTCCAGGGTCGGTGGAAATTTTACTTATCAAAAGTAAAAGCATCAACATCATCTGTATGTATATTCACCCAGGTAATAATGTAGCCACACTTGAAGACACACTTCACTGGCTATCTTGTCACTACCTCCAAGAACAATAATACTAGGAGACTTTAACACTGACTGGGGCTCTTGTTCCAAAGAAGCCTCTTCTACCCACATCAACTTGCATGCATTTACACAAACCATTACCACCCCTACCAGGCTAGGTAAACTCAACCAAAAAGATAGTATACTCGACTGGTTACTCATAAATAGTAACCCCCAACTCTACACTGCTGGTACCCTCCCCGATGACTTAAGTGACCATCTTCTCACTTACATAGTTAAGGATAAAGCCATTACCCCACAACAACCCCTACTCAGAAAAGTCAGGAGCAAAAGAAACTTTGACTCTGACAAATTCCAACTGGAACTTAGCTCTTGTAATTGGTCCATACTAAACCACCTACCCTTAGAGGAGGTAGTTGCCTATTTTAACAACAAATTTCTTGGAATTCTTGATCTACATGCACCTGCCCGCTCAAAATGTACAAAAGCAAGAACTGCACCATGGCTATCTAAAGAGACAAGACTAAAAATTACCAGCAGAAACAAACTATGGGCTCAATGGCGTTCCACAAAAGACCCCCGTGATCATGTTAAATATAGGTATGCTAGCAATGAAACAAAAAAAATTATTCTACAGGACAAAAAACAATACTACTGCAATTTACAGACAACCAACAAGGGCAACCCTCAGAGGTTCTGGGTAGGACTGAACAATCTACTCCGCCCTGGTAAAACATCTACACCTATCCCTGCTGCCACCATTGATAAATCCCCAGAGGAGGTCTCTGACAGTTTTAAGCATTTCTTTACTGAAACAGTTCAAGCTCTAGCTAGACAATTACCTTCTAGCTGCCCTGCCCCTGATACTTCTACCTCTAACAACAGACTCTCATTCTCCTTCCAACCCGTGTCCACATCTCTTATCCGTAACATGATCAAAAAATTAATACCTACCATACTCTCCGCTGACCAGCTCCCCGCTGAGTACCTTCAAAAATCAGCTGATGCCAATGCCTACCCAATATCGATACTAATCAATCTTACCATAGCAGAAGCTAACATTCCCACCATCTGGAAAACATCCTACATAATCCCACTACATAAAGGAGGTTCCTCTATGGAATTCTCCAATTGTAGACCTATAGCAATACTTCCTCCACTTGCAAAGATTATGGAAAAATGTATACAAAAACAATTTATGCACCACCTAATACAAAATCAACTCATGCCGGATACCCAGCATGGTTTTCGTCCACACCATAGCACAACCTCAGCATTAATGGCTTTTACCAATACCATAAACAATAACCGTAACAATAATCACATATCCTCTGCCCTATTTTTGGATCTTTCCAAGGCATTTGACATGATTGATCACCAACTTCTGGTTCACACCTTGCAAACTTTCCACCTTGATACTAAAGCCCTTCTTTGGTTTATATCCTACCTTAATGGAAGACAACAGGCTGTCCTATGGCAAAACAAGCTCTCTAATCTATTACCAAACACACTTGGAGTACCACAATGCTCTATATTAGGGCCCTTACTGTTTTCCATCTTTATTAATGACTTGTATACAGTCATACCAAACATCAGCTGTATCCAATACGCTGATGACTCCACCCTGATTTGCTCAGCTACTTCTCCCACAGACCTGA
>NC_056743.1:338731098-338821003 GCF_019279795.1 Protopterus annectens
TTATGTGACATAGATGGAAGACTTAAAGAGAAGGAAAACTATAGTGAATTCCTTTTACAACAAAACAACTGGTTAATTAACAAAACAAATGACCTGGAGAATAGAGAAAGGAGAACAAATATAGAGGATCTTTGAACTACCATAGAAATCTGAAGGTGAGGACATCATTATGTTTTTAAACTCAATGCAGATGTTACCTTTCTCTATATTCTAGACAACTCCTATCTACCACCTACCTCCTACCCTCCCTTTTGTATGGAGCTCCACTAATCTCTAACCTCCAATCATCCCTAAAATCTAAACTTTCCTCATGCTGTAATAACATTTCAAAGTTTGCCACAGGATCCAAATTCTCTACTAACAATTGTAACTCTTTACATGCTCTAAATTGGTTGGAACTCCCAGGCTACCTCAATTTCATTCAACTAACTACAGCACACAAGCTGATTTTCAAACCTTCTAACTGTCCATCACTATCCTCTTCCCTAAGACTTCACCAGCCATATAGAACACTTAGATCCACAAATCAGAACCTCTTAGAACTTTACAAGCCTTTACACGCACCAGGGCAACTTCTACTATAATTCTCCCTTGCCAGATTATGGAACTGTCTTCCCCCTTACATTAAAACAACCCCAAACCTACACTCCTTTAAAACTCTACTCCACTCTCACATATCCTCCCTCTGGGAATGCTCCTGTACCCATCCTACCTGATTCCTGACACCTATCCCTACTCTATCCTACTCACAATCTCTGCCACAGCTTCAATTCCTCTCTCTAAAATTCCTTTGCCTAAATACATATAGTTGTATTAAATTAACATAAATTTATTGTTTTTGTAAATATCTTATTTGTATTATATTAAATGAACATGAGTGTATTGTTTTTGTAAATATCTTATAAGTGATTGACTCAGCTCATACATTTCAAGATATGTAAAATCTTGTCCTTCTGTATATTGAATGTTAAACTGTTGTTCTTATATGCTGTACTAATACATTGTATATTATCTTTCTGTCTGGAGCTTTTCTCCTCGGGCCTCCATTGAAAACAGGCTACCTTGGCCCAATGGACTTTCCCAGTTAACAAACTGAAATAAATAAATAAATAAAAGAAGGACTATCCAGTGGCATAGAGAGGGCACACAGAGCCATAGGTAAACAAATGTCTTCCTCACCAACAGCTCCTCTGAGATCTATATTAGTAAAATTACTATAATTTCTGGATAAAGAACTTATACTTAAATCAGCATGGAGAAAAAGACGCATAACCTACAAACAAAATCAAATACGATTTGACAATGACTATTCCTCCAAAGTACTGGAATTAAGGAAAAAAACATGGCCACTTATGAAACTCCTTAAACAAAATAAAATAAAAGCACAACTTGTCTATCCAGCAAAAATCAGAATCTTTTATGTAAATGACATGAGATATTTTAAAAACTTCAAGGAAGCATCTTCTTTCATCAAGAACAACAACATAATCAAAATACTGGAAGAAATGGAATGGTCAGCATCCACATCCTTAAAAAGATCCTCTGAAAAGAATACTTGGACTGACGTGAAGAAGAAGAAACAAAGAAGTGATCTTAAAAACTTAGTTTCATCCATTTCTCTCAAAGAATTAACAAAAATATAACTTGTACATCGTGAGAACAAAGTATGTACTTTTAATTTTCCTTTCTTCCAATATCTTATTTTATTTAACTTCTTTTATTTGCTTGTTATTTACAAATATAATACTAGTCATTATATCAATAGTATTAGAAACTGAACTTGAAGTAAAAAGCCAGTGCTCATGTAGTTATTGCTTGATTAAGCCAGTCTATCAGCACATAGAATAGAGGTTTGTGTGAAAATAAACTGCTTGGCAGAGAAACTGTTTCTGTTACTTTTTATGATAAATTGGTCAATGATAATGCTTTACTGGAGATGCTTTGGGCTCAGGGACATAAGTGTAAATGTATTACAAAAGGGAAAAAACAATCATATTTCATAATTCTACATTTCAAGAACATGCGAGTTGACAATTTTTGATTATGTAGTTGTCGTGAGCCTCCTTGTAGATTATACACTTGCTTTGATTTCTACTTCCATTTTACATACATGCAAACGTTCTGTGCATTAATGCAAGTATATACAGTATAACCAGGAAGTGAGGTACAAAGTTATGTATCAAAAATAAACATTTATGTAAGGATTCTTGCTGGCCTGTAATAAGTAAATGCCCAGTGCATTAACACCAACACAAATAGCATAACTATGTAATGAGACACAATCTGGATAAAAAACAATAAATATTGGCCTAATAATTACACTGGCCTAAAGTGGATACACCATTTATTTTGGTCTTTGTTATGAATTTGCCGATGATCTGCTTGTGGTGGATAGTGGTCAGTTTTGCTGTAGTGCTTTAATTATTAATTCATGTAGCATGTGGGTCAATAGTGAAATATCAATAAAGGCACTTAGAGTTTAGAAAACTAGATGTACACACATTGTAGAGGAGAGAGAAAAGAAAGGTGCCTTTTCTTCTGGAATAGTATTTTGGCATACAGCGACTTAGCAGTATTGGAACAGGAAGCAGTTGCGAGTGTTTTCTTTGATCTTAAACAGCTGCTTTGATATTGGTACTTAATCTGCACTGTTGAAAAAAGCTCAGTACTTTAAGCCCAGCTCACTCGCCAAAATCAAGAAGAGTGCCACAAGTCACGCAATACAGGGAAACATTTTCAGAAGCAAACACACTGACCTGTAATAAATGTTCCACCAGTGACAGACTATTAAACGACACTACACATTGGTTTGCTTTCAGTAAAGAAAAGGCATCCCTACTGTAAATCCAGCATAATTATTTTAATGCACTGTGATACATACAGCCTAAATACAGGAAGAGGAAACATTATTAAACGTTTCAACACTTACATGTATCATAATACCAATTTAAAGGAACAAATACCTTTATTGAACAATAGTACGGAATAATTAAAGACTACTAAACTATTCAAGCTTTCCTATTACAAAGTCAAGATAATTAATTAGACCACAGGAAAGCTCACATTTTAAAGTATGGTCTAATATAGCCTGGAACAAGCATTGTTCATCGGGTCTATATCTGAACATTGAAGTATTAAAACTTCAAACGTTCTGATATTGAACACTATTCAGCGAATGCTAAGAATAGCGAAGCTGCAGAACAGCAAATTCTTTCCTCAGGAAAGAATTTGGTTGGCCATTTCTGCAGCTTCGCTATTCTTAGCACCGTGGTGGAAAGTTACGGGTTGGGTTCAGGTAGATGTGCGATTGTTTGTATGTTAGGGTTAGGGGCGGGTTAAGTGAGTTAGGGTTAGGGTGTGGGTTAGGAGTGTGTGCGATAGTGACAGACTTTAAGGTTAGGGGCAGTTTAAGTGAGTTAGGGTTAGGACGTGGGTTAGGTGAGTGTTCGATAGTGACGGACCTTAGGGTTAGGGTTTGGGTTAAGGTAAGTGGGTAGATAGTAGTGTATGTTTAGTTTAATGTAGTGTTAGCTGTAGGAATTTAAGTGTATGTGTGTGGTTGCTGTTTGATGTGCTTGTGTTGTCTGTATGTGTTTCGGAGCAGCAAATTTTTCCCATGGAAAAAATTTGCTGTTCTGAATGTTCGATATTTTCATGTTTACATGTTTTGGGGCTGATAAAATAGCATTCGCTATTTTCATCTTGCAATAACGTGATATAAACGCTTGTTCATCAGATGAGAACCTGCGAAATGTAAGAAGCTCATGATGGGTTTACTTAATGGAGAAAGTCAATGTGAACAGCTGTAATATTAACATAACAAAAACCTGTTAATGAATGGGACATTCAATAAGACTTTGTTAACATTTAATATCTTAAATTAAAATTTTATTCATTACAAATGATTAAAAGTAATAACAGTTGTCTAACTGAACAAAATATCTATGATCTCAAAGCACATACTATAAAACGAGGGAGATAAGAGAAGGATGTGGGAATCAGCTGCATGGAAACTGACATGAATATTCTTTGCATGCTCACAAATTGTTGCATCAATAATTTGATGCAGTATGTAGAAACAGGAAGGGGAAAAAGGCAAGGAGAAATGTGTCTGTTACAGTTTACTAAAGTTAAATTGCATGCTAATGTTTGACTCAATCTTGTGTTTTAAAATTTGAGTCTGTTTAATTAGATGAGAGTTTGTTTTTGAGAATTTACACTATATATGGAAATATATTTGGTTATTGTTGATTCTTTGATACGTAATATTCATAAACAAAAGAACTAGCTATCATATTTCTTTACAATGTATTTAATCTCACAAAAAGTTGATAACCACTATTTACATGGTTGTATGGGTAGTGAATTTAAACTTAAATGTCTATGAATAATTTGTAAATTATATTGATGTTTTACTGATTTTTGTTACAAAAAAGCACCAGTATAACACGTTTCACTAGTTTATCTGTTATAGATAATATATTACTGTCTAATATTCTATGGAAGTACTCTTAATCTAATTAATCTTAAATCTGATACAATAGAGTGGTTATTCAGAAAACAAACTTCTAGTATATATTCATACTACTACTGACTGACAATCACATTTCACACAAATTTTAAATCACTACTAGAATGACTACTTAGTAGTTCACAGCCTAGAAATATTTTTTAGTAATTGTGATAAATATCAGACTATAGCTTACAACATTTGCATATATTCTGATTATAGTTAATTCTTGTTTCAATTAGCTACTAATTTAAATAAAATCTATTTTTTTGTATAATTCTCCAGTGATAATAAATGGAGCCCAAAAGAAGGGTACCTATTGCTTTTCATTTTGTGGCTAGGTATGGGACATAATCTGATACAACAAATCTTGTCTATCAGATTAGGAGTGTATATCACTCCATGTTTGTTAGGGGATATTTCAAAATACTTGAATATCTTATGTAATCTTGACTTTAACATTTTCCTTTATACCTTTTATTGGCCTGAGTATAGATTCAACTTTTGTTATTTACTAGAACAAATCAATCTGATCACAATGCATAGAATATATAACAAATGTATGGGATAATAAGAAAAAATTGAAAAGGATACAAATACAAATAAACTACAAACACAATCTAGCAATATGGAATTAACATTACTTTCGCTAAATACTAATGATTTAAATAATCCCAGGAAAAGATCAAATTTACTAAAATACTTAAAACTAAACAAAGCGCAAGTGATAGTTCTTCAAGTGTCTCATTTTAAAATAAATGACAAATACAAATGGAATCCAAATGAATGCTTAATATTATCTCATTCTTCGTACAAAAAAAAAAAAAAGAGTAATGGAAGAAAATATTACTAACCCTCAAATAATTTATAATTATGAAGATAAAGAAAGACTTATATCTATAGTAATAATAAAATTCAACAACAGAATTTGGACACTAGTAAACTTATGTTAGCTACCTGGCATAGGTGTAGGGTCAGTTAAAACATATAGCTCTCATAAATAAAGTATACAAGGGAAACTTAATAATAGGTGGGGACTTTAATTGTATTTTATGCAATTCTGAGACTACAAACAAAAGAAACCTTAATCTCATTCCCATAGCAAAAACACTTAAAATGTCCAGAAAACCTCCATTTATTTGATGATACAGTTGCAAGGACTCTAACTCACTATTATTTTCTCATCAAGATCACAGATTTAACACTCAAACAAGAACAGACAAACTTTTTACATCTCAAGAGTTAAATATTAAAATAATTAACTTCTCTATAACCCCATGTCCTTTATCAGAGCATAACTCACTTATTCTTAAACTACACGTAAATTACAAGAGCTTAACATATATGACAAGGATACTGGCTTATATTACAAAACTTAAAGAGTTTAACACATGGCTAGATTCTGAATTGCAATTATCCCTAGATACTAACTATATTAAAGAAACAAATTTTGTAATTGTATGGGACACAATGAAAGCTTATATTTATGGCAAAATTCGGACTTGGTTCAAAAATAAATCAAAATAATGGGAATCTAAATTGCACAATATTCAAGAACAAATTAAAAATATTAATAATAAGGATCCAACAAATATATCCAAAAACAAAAAGGAAATAAAAGATTTAAATAAAAAAATTAAATTCTAAACCATAAGACTAACCTAACATTAGAAAAATTAAAACTAAACTCATATGCTACTACACCTAAACATATGCATAATTTAGCAATGAAAATTAAAAGACAAACTGGAGAGAATAACATCATAAATATCTCCCATGAGGGAAGGAAGAATACAAAAGTATCATAAAAAAGTGATATACTAGATGCCTTTAAATTTCACTATACTGAACAATATATAACAGGAAAAACATGTAATAACACTCTAATATACAAGTAAATCTTCCTATAATCAAAAGAATATCACAAAAACAAAAACATGATATTCTAAAACAAATTTCTTATACAGAAGTAATTAAAAAAATTAAGGAAAGTAAATGTAACAAAACTCCAGGAATTTATGGAATAACAAACAAACTATATAAAGTATTTCCAACTTCATTATTATCAATATTTCACAAAGCTCTAATTGAAGTACAAACTCATTAAAAACAATTTCAATACTCAAAAATTATCATAAAGTTTTTATGTCCATATTAACTAATAGAATTAAAAAAATCATTGATTCACATCATAAATGAAGATCAAACAGGTTTTATATATAATAGGAGTACTTATGATAACATCTAAAGATTATTAACTCTAATAGATATAATTAACAGCGATAAACAAGAAACTCTCGTAGTAACATTAGATATTGAAAAAACCTTTGATACGTTAAATCAGGATTACTTATATAAAGCTTTAGAACTTTTTGAATTTCCCACTCCCTTTATCACATTGATAAAAAATATATACAAAGACAATCTTGCATATGGAAAACTTAGACCATTCACCTCAAAAGCTATAGCGATAACTAAAGGTACAACACAGGGTTGTCCAATGTCCCCAATTTTATTTGCAATAGCTATGGAACTATTTGCTTCGTCAATACGTAGTAACTCAAAAATAAAAGGCAAATATATTTATGGTCAATTTAATTCCAATATTATGTTATTTGCAGATTACATACTTCTAACCTTATCTGTTTCAAAAGATTTGCTAAAAGAATTAGATATACAAGTTGAGAAGGTCTACTCAGTCTCAGGTTTCCATTTTAACAAAACAAAATCTAACTATATGATTCTGAACAAAAACAATTCTCTTTTGCCAGACACTAATCATATAATAGGTAAATAAGTCTCCACTATTATTTAGAAATTACCCTATGCAAAAACATAGAAAAAAACACTAACTACAAATTATGGAAAAAACATAAGCATTATAAAAACCCATATAGCAAAATGGAATACAATATACCTGAACTTTGAAGATAGAACACAATTAATAAAATATTACTTCCAAAAATAATATATATAGCTCAAGTTATTCCCATGACACCAAATACACAAATTCTAAAATAAATAAATACACTCTTATTAAAATTCCTCTGGTATCCTAATATGAACAGAATAGCTTATACACATCATATCAGACCTTTGGAAAAAGGAGGAATTACTTTCCCAGATATAGAGTCATACATCACAGCCTTGACCTTTAAAACACTTATAAATTGCATAGATCCAAATTATTTATCCAATTGGAAAGCTCTTCATGCTACTATATTCTTAAATGAAAATAATTACTATACTACATTACATTACATTACATTATACTATATACAATATATACTATATATTACTATACTATATTTTTTATTTGTCTTTTCATCTATGATGATTTGTCCATTTGCTTGTCTATTGTAACGTTTTTTGTTCAAATTTATGTGGAGCTTTTCTCCCCGGGCCTCTACTGAAAATGGAAATGTATCCAGCTAGACTAGCCCGGTCAACAAATGTAAAATAAATAATACAGCTAGACACTTCCTGTTAACTAATCACAATAATAAGCTATATCCTATTCTTAGTTTTAATTTTCAATATAATATATCACAACCAACCAATCTAAATTATATAAACTATATTTGTAACACCTTTAGAAAATGTATAAACATCAATACAGATATAAAAATGTGAATGGGATTACTAATACCATTCACTTCTACAAAAAAAAAAACTTCACAAACAAGATGCATAAAAATATTGTCAAGAACTGGGAAAGAAAAAAAATTATTTGTTGGCAACATCGTATAAACAATCAGAAAGTATTAGATTTTCAACATATATTAAATACATATAAGATCACAAACAATGACTGGCTAGTACTTCAAAGTCTAATATTACATGCACAAGATCTATGCAGAATAATCAATAACTCCTCATTTAAAACAAATCCCAAACTAACAAAACTCATGTTTGAAATTATTTATAACAATTGCAACTGGACAAATATAATTTCCAAACTTTACAAAATTTTAATAAATTTTAAAGTTAAAATTCACCAAAACTACTGGAATTTTGTTACAAAAGGCCATACAGTAAGTTTATCAATGGAAAGTAAAACTAACTTATTGTATTCAATAAAATTAACTTCCAATTCATAATTTTGGAAGATATATATATATATTTGTGGAAATTTCTACATAGATCATTTCTTACTCCTAACAAATTAGCCAAATTTAATTCTAGCAAAGAATATTCTCTTCTTTCCCCTACTCTAACTTTCATCCTACATCCTATACTTTTCCTCCCTCTCCCTGTTTCTACATAATTTGTTTTGTACACAAACCCCTAGTTATTTTTATCTACACTGAGAAATATACTCAGTAAAAAAAAAAAAAAACTATATATATATATATATATATATATATATATATATTTGTTTTTATAATGTCATTCTTAAAATTGATGTTTTTTATATTGTTTATGTATTACCCTCTATCATTGTTTTTATAATACATCTGTGTAACAATTTGTTGTTTTTCATAATGGCTCTGTCTTAACCTAGACTAACACTGTATGATTCCTGGAGCTTTTCTCCCCGGACCTCTACTGAAAATGGACATGTATCAAGTTAGACTAGCCCGGTCAAAAAATGTAAAATAAATAAATAAAATAAATATGTTGGAGGTGTTTATAAAAATGTGAAGCAAACTGGATTCATATGCTATGCAATTGTACAAAACTCAAAAAATATTGGGAAGAAATAAGTCAATTTCTGCAAGTTACATTTACAGACACATTTGTATTAACAAAATCTTTAATCTTGTTAAATGTTAATGAAAAAATAGAAATGAACAAAGAATTATACCTATTGTGGGCTATATTAGCTGTAGCAAGGAAGTGCATTACAAGAAAATGGAAATCATCATCAGTCCCAACAGCTGAAGAATTTTTATCTCTATTGAATGAAACAGCTTTGATGGAAATCAGGAACAAGGATCTGATAATTGCACCAAATGTATGGAGTAACAATCCCTGGAATAAGATACTATCTCTTATTGAGACTTCAAAATTTATCTCAGATGATTTTTAATGATAGGAAAAGAAAGAGGAAAAATGTGTCTACATGCTATGCAAATACTTTCCCACATTGATTTTGTATCTATTATCTAATTTTATTCAAGTCAAATGTAAATAATGTATATAGTTTATTACTTATGTTTTCTATTTGTTATATCTAATTGAGTATTGTTACAATGGTAAAACTAATAAAACATTTTTAAACAATAACATTCCTAACCAATCTATAAATGGCAACTCGAGAATTTTTTACATCCATTGAATCATGGCTAAGAAATGCACAGCTACTGCTAAGTTTCCCCCCAAAACAAACTCCTTCTTTATACCCCAAAACTCATTCTACCATAATGTTTTTTTTTCCAGCAGAGACAAAACATAACTGAGGTAATTTCCCACACAAACCTCAAGTATTCCACTCAGAAAACACATATAGTAAGCATGGTCTCCTTTATCAAGCTAAACACTTCCTGACTAGCAGTGGTCATATTACATTAGCTAATTCATACTTATTCACCAGGCCTCCTGTGGTCATTCTCTAGCCTAATAAGCCTCCACTCCACTGTGCTACAAATGTTAGAACACACTTTTTCAATAAGGTTGTAAGATTGACTTCAAACACACCATATAACACCCATCACAGTAATGCATTAGCCCACATACAGTGGCTAAATTTTCTCAGCAGGCATCACTATATGCAAATTCAAACAGCATGCGAGATTCTTCATCTTCCTCATAAATACCCTTTCTTAGCAACCCTCCTTCACTGGTATATCTCACCTAGACAACTAAGATCTCAACACCAACTCCTAACTAAAACACAAAAATCTACCAACTCTCATAATGATATCCTTTACTCTGTTCGTATCTCCAAACTCTGAAATAACATCTCTTAGTAAAAAAAAAAAAAAAAACACCAACCCATCAGTTTATGCTAGCTCTCAACTCCTGTGCTGTTGACAACAATATGTTTTACTACACTGACCCCTATGTGGTTGATAACAGTATATTCTTACTACACTGACCCCTATGTGGTTGATAACAATATGTTCTCACCACACTGAGCCCTATGTGGTTGATAACAATATGTTGTTGATAACAATATGTTCATACCACACTGACCCCTGTGCTGTTTATAACAATATGTTCTTACACTGACCCCATCTAAAAGCCTCTCCCTGTCCCCATTTGCCAGTTCTGATAATAAAGTGCTGTCAGTGTGCACACTAATAAGAAAATGCAACATAAATAAAAAGTGTAAATACTTGTCTGTGTAAATACTTCTCTGTATGTTTGTGTAAATACTTGTTCATGTAAATACTTGTGTGTGTAAATACTCATTTGCATACTTGTCATGTCAGCAGTGGAAGGCTTGGTATGTCTAACTGTGAAGAAAAGTAATTTCATATAGTATTTCATCGAAGTGAAAGCTATATAGCATCTGACATACAAACTGTAACATGACTAATGGATGTCCTTTTCAAAACTATATAACCCCCTATTTTCACTAAAATAATCAGCTATTACTTCTGTAAGTTGATGTTTGGATCTCATAATTCTTTCTCTTAATGAGTCTATATTTTATCTGTTTTATCTTCATCAACTGTAATTACTTCTGGGAATGCTTATTTTGTTTTTGCAGTTTATATAAATCTGCCTGGAATTTGCACAACTTTTCTCTCCTAGCAATCACTGAAAAGGGGAGAACATAGTCAGTCTTTTCCAAGCAATACTTACCTAAATTTATAAATAAAAGCCCCCACACATACCCTCATGTAAGGGTCACCATAGTAGATTCCACAAACACAATTAGCTAAAAATGAAAACTTGAAAAATGCTAGCGTGGAAAAAAATGTAGCTGGAAGTACACCAGAGAGACAGGCAGTGTGTGTGTGTGTGTGTGTGTGTGTGTGTGTGTGTGTGTGTGTGTGTGTGTGTGTGTGTGTGTGTGTGTGTGTGTGTGTGTGTAGGAGGCATGGGATCTTGCTATGCTGCAAAGATCAGTTTGGTATGTTACATTAGATGTGGTGTCCAATAGGAATTAAATTGTGTATTTCCCTTTCTAGGCACAAGTGGATATTTAAGCTCTGTATCTAACATCAGTAACTTAACTCATGGCAAAGGACTTATTCTAGTTTAAAACTTGAGTAATTGCAAGACCTATGTTAGTACCCAAAAGGTATTACATCACATCTGTGTTAAATTGTCTTTGTGTTTTATGTTAGTTGACCAACATGGTATTTGTTTATTTTGATTTGTTTATTTAATTGCAGTTTATTAACTGGGAAAGTTAACTGGGCTGAATAGTGCCCATTTTCAGTGGATGCCTGGAGAGAAAAGCTCCTTAGCACAATAAAAAAGAACAATCAAAAACATTTATATACATTGGTAGTTGGTAGCATACCACTATCTGACACATTGGATTACAAAGTTAAATATACCCACTTAGCAATTCAGTGGCCAGAGAAATACTAGTGACCAGATTATAACATTTAGAGATGTTATTCCATAGAGGATTTTTAG
Source organism: Protopterus annectens (assembly GCF_019279795.1). NCBI lineage: Eukaryota > Metazoa > Chordata > Ceratodontiformes > Protopteridae > Protopterus > Protopterus annectens. The sequence continues at coordinate 338,743,148 of NC_056743.1, forward strand.
ATAATACGCAGCATAGAAAGTAGAGAGAGAGTATATCCTTAGAGCTGGGTATTCAAGGAGGCTGTGTGCAAGTGTAGCTCTAGGTAGAAGATGGTAAGTGTGGAGAGAAGCTTTGAAGTGGCCAGGATTTAGGATTGTCCTGATCGCTAATGGAAGAGCATTCATATCTTGGCTATAGAGTGAGAGAAGAGAAGCTGGCCGGGTGGCAGGTTTGGTTTGCGAACCTGAAGAAGTTGCTGATTATCATATCTAAGTGGCCAATGTGGGAGGTAGAAGGTGAAGAGAGAACTAAGGGCATGACAATCAGAAGGTATAAAGATACGTTTGTGATCAGTAGTAAGTTGCAGATAGTTGAGGTAGTTTAGTAGTTCCGGTAATTTTAGGGAGATAAAACAATGCAGTGATGGGTGAAGTTTTTGGAATTTGTTGCGAATTTTGCAATTTTATTATAACATGACTCGAGCTTAGCTTTTAAAGAGGTTTAGAGGGTGGTAAGTAGAGGGGAGCCATACATTAGGAAAGGGAGTAGGTAAGTGGAGGCAAGGGTTTGTTTGGTGGAGGGGCTAAGGAACTGGTTGTGCCTATACAGCATTCCAAGTTTCTGATGTGGTTTTTTTATGTTTTTTTGCAGGTGAATGTCAAATTTTAGGTGTTCATCTATGACACTGAAAAAATTAATAATAAGGTGCTAATCACTGTGTTGTTACTGTGATGGTTCCAAAGTCTTCTAAAGACACTCAATCTTGCTGGCTGGGTTTTGCTGAAATCAAAGTCTGGTTATAGTTGCATTTACAGCCTGTTGCATACAGAAACTTGTAGAATATACACTGATAAGAGAATATACTTTGCAACACCAAACTCAGAGGAATAACAAATAACTTTTTATAACAAACAAAACGGACTAATGTTGCAGCTTCAGATACTGTTCTACTTTACTTCTCAAACATGGATGATGTGAGAGATACAATATTACCTTGGAACAAGTGTTTGTTCCTACAAAGAGATCTATAACATAACTGAATTAATACAGATCTTATATACCGTTCTTGTCACTAACACACATATAGATTTCCTCTTGGTATTCTATTTTGGAGAATTGTTCATCTATTCTATTTTGGAGAATTGTTCATCCTGTTGCAGATGCTGACTTGATGGTATTATTTTTAAGCTTCTTTGCTTAACAATGTCACATTTTTGCTCTTTGTATGAAAACATCTGTTCTTGTGCAAATGCTGACTTCAAACTTTCTTACTTAATGTCTTATGATGCAGATTGTTTTCCTGTTTATCCAGCCTTTAAGGAACCAGATTAGCTTTTTTTTGCTGATTTTGTAAGAAAACATGTCCATTAAGCAAGTTCCTTATTTTTCAAGCCACAGTCATTTAGTATGAACGCTGATCACATATTACTAAACTCTATTTCTGCATTTAAGCAAGCTTTATTTTATTCCTTATTTATGTTACATATTTGTAACAGAATTACTTTCAACCTTTATTCACTGTAAAATACACTGTAACAAACACTCCTAGAAGTTTTGTGTAGCTGACAACTTCTATTAGTGAAAACAATACAAACACTCGTAGCTTTGCCGGTTTCCAGTTGATGCATTTGCATTTCATTATCAAATGTAATGATAAACAAATTAGAGATTTATTTAATGAATTGGAAAAACTAAATGAAGATATTACAAACTATTTGCTTTTTGAATTTAATGTCAGCAAATATGACAATATACTTCATAGGGATGAAAAAATGTTACATTAAATCTAAATCAAAAATATCAGAAAAATAATCAAGTTAGTTGGCCAAAAAGGTTTATCCTGTCCCTAAATAATATTTTGCTAATGTACAACAGGGGTCTGAGATTACGTGTTTTTAAATGAACAGGAGAGTGGTGATAATGTCTATTTTGATCCCCAGAATAATTCCCAACAGGAATATGAACCAGAATGTAGGGATCAATATATTTCATAGGATAATGAATACCCACCCTTTAGGAGATCCAAACGTCTGGTTAACAAAAATAGGCAACACGTTTTTTATCTCAGAACTGAAAAACAAAATCAGTGAGAGTCAGGGGCAGGGGGAGAATGTGGAGGAATTAGACAGTGGTACTGATTTAAATAATGTTATAAATAGGGAATGTTTTACATCTATTGAACATGGAAATAGTATTTTAACAGAATATGAAGGCATTTTAAAATCTTTCCAAGCTTTTAATATTTTTAATTACACACTTCTTCAGAGTGATGAAACTTTTTTTTACTCTTTTTAAAAAAGGTTTTAAGTTTATTCCCTCATTTAAAGTTGGTTTAGTAGATATTGTTACAGAATTAAAACTTTTTACTCAGAAGTTACATTTTCAGTTAATGTTTCAGAAGAAATCAGCCATGGGATATAATGATGGCAAAGGAAAGTTAAAAAGAAAGAGTTGTTTTAACCCTCCCCCCACTACATCCTTTGGTTCAGGCATTTGGGAATAGTTGTGTGGCAGACTTATACAGAACTCTGTAAGATCAGTATTCTAATAGAAATAACATGAAAATGTGTAATTTGACAAAAAAGAGTTTGAGTTAATGCAAGCACTTAGAAAAGATGATACTCTTAGAATAATGAAGCCTGATAAAGGTGGGGAGTGGGGGGTAGTGATTTATAACAAGATGGATTATTTCAACTCACTTTTTAATCTCTTTTCTGATGAAAATGGATATCAAATATCCTCTAGGAATTAAGTGTTTTTAGCATAGAAGAAAATGTACTTGCTTATAGAGGATGCATTTTTACAAGGTGCCATTTCTGAGGAACTTTTTCATTTTTAAGGGTAGACCATCCCTTGATTCCTGTGGCATTTGGTATACCAAAAATATATAAAGACATACAACACCCACCTTTTAGGGTTATTATATCTGGTAATGTTAGTCCCACCCAACCCTTAAGTTGTTGGGATATAATAAGTTATTTTTGATTCTGTACAGTATCTTTTGATGGATTCTTGGGACTTTTTAACCAAAATTAACCAGAGTTAGTATTCAGAAAATTGTTGTTTTTCTACAATAGCTGTTATTGATCTTTTTACATCTTTCCCTCATGGAGAGGGTTTAGAGTTGTTTTATGAGGCAATTAGGGCCCTTACAAACTTTAATGATACAATGATTCACTTCATTACGGTAGCTATGGAATTTATTTTGAAGATCAATTTTTTTATGTTCGAAGGTGAATACTTTAAGCAAACTAAAGGGGTGGCAATGGGTGCCAGCTGTGCCCCCCCCTTTATGCTAATATGGTTTTATGTGCTTGAGAATACATAAATGCATTTAACCATTAGTATTCACCATATTGGTCAGCGTGTTCTCAATTCCTGGATAATATTTTTGTCTTATGGAAAGAAAAATGAACAACCATTTGCCTTTGTTAAATATCTTAATGGGCTGTGCCTGCATTTTAGGTTTACTTCTACAATGTCTAAATTTTTTATTAATTATTTAGACATCACACTTTATAAACACATTTTAAAAGGGGCTTTTACTTCCAAAATATTTAGAAAGGCAACATTTTCAAACAATTATTTAGATTATAAGAGTTACCATCCTAAGTCTACAAAAATAAATATTTTTAAAGGGCAGTTAGTGAGGGCAGCCCGTATGTATTTGGATGTAACTAATTTTAACCTTGAAATGGATATCATTAGTAAAAATGTTTGTAAATAGAGGTTATTCCCTAGACCTGATAAATTCTTTTAAGGAGGAGGTTTTAGCAGGTTGGGGATTGAAGTACACACCCTTATTAGGTGATTCACATTCAAGGGATACCATCAAAAAGGGCTTATTGAGTTCCAGTCATACTAGTAGTATGTTCATACCTTTTGGTAATGGAGGGAAGAGATTAGAACCATAATTTCTATGAATTGGACTATTTTTTGGGTAACCCTGATATTTTGAATATTCTTGGCAGTAAACCTCACTTTGTTTTTAAGACCGGTAAAAATTTCAATTACCTTTTTGAACATTCAGTTCTTCTTTTGACTTAATTTAAAGGGTATGACAAAGTTTGACATGTGTAAGCAATGTCCTTATATTTTAGATTCAGACAATATTATTTTAAGGGGTACCAGTCACAAGGTTAGGTTAGTAAAAGGTAATTGTACCACAAAAGGGCTAGTATAAATTCAATATGTCAGACATGTGGAAGCTATTATGTTGGAAAATGGAAAAAAAGTTAAAAACTAGAATATATGAAGATCTATATGTAATGTCAACAACTCATTATACAAACATGTAAAAATGAGGTAGCTCAAAAACCCACGGAAGCCGCAATATAAATCCTGAACGTAAGTTTATTCAATGTAACACAGTATGTTTTCGTTACTGTTACAAACAGTAACTTCTTCAGAGGAATAAACAGAAACATAGTAGTGTGCCAAATTTAAACTAAAAAAGGTGTGGTTACTTAAATTGGTATGTCGTAAACCTAAACCATGGGTCAATTATGTAAAAGCAAGACCCCAAATCGAAATAAAAAATTCGAAATAAAAAATCTGTAAAAGTATATAATGACGATAATAAATGTCATATTATAACCACACAGTGAAAAGAATATTATGTTAAAATCTAAGTTAAAATATAAGAAACAAAAATACTCCAGCATAAAGATTTAAATAATTGACTATCTTACATATGTCACAAAAAAGATTTTTGCATATATATATATATATATATATATATATATATATATATATATATGTGTGTGTGTGTATGTACATCCTAAAAGTTAAAAGAGTTGAATATGGACATGATGAAAAAGTATTCCAAATCAACATCCATTAATATGAAAAACTGTAAGAAACAAAACATAAGCCTATACTCATGTTGTAAAAGTTATGTATTTTACCACAAGAGGCTTTTCAATTTCAAAATACAAGATATATTACAATTTTCATTAAGTCCAGGAACATTGAAAGCATCAAGGCTAAGTTGCCACTCTAATTCCCTGACCTCTAACAGTAAAGAAGATGGACCACCCCTGATATCAGGGGGTACTTGATCTCTGACTTGGAAATGGAAACTGTGACCTGGGTTGATGTCAATGTGTTTCACCAAAGCATTTTCTTTCTTATTTTTCCTAATAGCATAAATATGCTCATATAGTCTGTCCCGCAACCTGCGGTCAGTTTTGCCCAAATAGAAAGCAGGGCAACAGTCACAAATGGCTAAATAAATGATATTCTTTGATTCACAGTTAAACCTATAGTTAATGGGAAGTTTTTTATTTTTCACCATAAAAGAGCTACCACTCTTGATGTATCTACAAAAATTGCATGCACTACATGTAAATGTGCCTTTAATTCTAGTTAAAGCTGAGTGGCTTTTCCTTTCCAAAATCATTTTTAAATTGGCTCCTTTCCTATAAACAAAAGTAGGAAAAGGACCCAATTTGTCCACTAAAGATTGACTACTCTTAATGAATGCCAGTTTTTAAAGAAGATAGATCTAATTAACTCAACATCCTTATTAAAAGTCGTTACAAAACTGATGTTGTAGCTTTTAGTTGAGATTGCAGAATCTAAATTCCATAGACCCTGTGTTAGATGTTCTGTGGTGACATTGTTATTGAAAGCGTCAAGTGTCAAAATGTCATTGTTACCGACGGAATGAATGTCGTCAGGGAGTGTAGGTAATATACTCTTTGAAGCTAAAAGGGGAATATACACCCCATTTCTACGTTTGAATTCTATCTCCTTAAACAAGTCATCAATAAGTGTTACTGGATAAGAGCGATTCATAAACATGTCCTTTAGTGATTGACATTCAATATAAAAAGTGTCATCGAAAGAACACATTCTCGCGGCTCTTATAAATTGACCCTTGACAATTGACCGTTTCTGTTTGTAAGGGTGGCCACTAGTAAAATGCAAAAAAGAATTGCAATAAGTGGGTTTCCTAAAGACACAGGAATGAAGCAAATCCCTACTGTAGTTCTTAGTTAACTTGACATCGAGGTAGTCAATAGATAACATGTCAAAGTGATGGGTAAACTTAAAAAAGGAAGTTGTTGAGTTTAGGTACTTTACCAAAGAACTCGCTTCACCCTCATTACCATTGAACAAGATGAAGATATCATCAAAAAATCTCATGTAATAAACAATACGGGACATAATCTCTGAATTATTGAAAAGGTAGACTTTCCCCAATATGCTACAAACAGGTTAGCTACACTTGCACCGCATGGTGAGCCCATTGCGATACCCTGTTTCTATAAATAATACTCGCCATTAAACATGAAAAAGTTAGAAGATAAAATAATGTCAAGTAATTCCGTGACAAGGTCAATTTCCGCCTTAGTAGCTTTTAATTCAATTAATATTAAAGCTATCCATTCAACAGCTTCAGTGTGTGGAATGGAAGTATATAAATCAACAACATCCACTGTCAAAAAATTAAAATTACTTTGAAATGCCAAGTCATTGACATTTTTAAGGAAGGACCAAGAGTCCTTGCAAACTTGCGGTACCAATTTTAAGTATTTTTGAAGGATATTATCGACAAGTTTTGCACATGGGTATGTCAAAGAAGAACGTCCATCAATCAGAGGTCTCATGGGGGGATTATCTTGACATTTGTGAATCTTAGGGATACCAAATAATACTGGGGTCATAGGAAACGGAATGTCAATAAAGTTATATGTATTCAAGTCAATCTTAGCTCCTATAAAGAGGTCCCTAAAATAACCTCTAATGCGAGTTCGAGTTACGTTCATTTCATTAAGGGAAGACCTAGCATAAGCTGGACCGTTAAGAACCAAGGACATTTTTTGGTTGTAGTCCTCAGTGTCAAAAATCACAAGGCCGCCTCCCTTGTCTGGCTTAATAACCCGAATGGGAGCAAGGCTCAATGTTTGTAAAGCTAGTAGCTGATCTTTCATGATGTTAGACGATGTTTGTGACTTTTTATATAGACAAGTTTGAGAAATATGTCTAATATCCAATTCGCAAATATTCTCAAAAAGATACAATGACGGATGTAAAGGGGGATTGAAAGTACTTGATGGTTTCAACATACTGCTAGGTACAAAAGTTTCATTACCAAAAAGTATTTTCAAATTAAGTTTCCTTACATAACATTTCAAATCAATCAAAGTTTTCGCTAAGTTGAGATTTTTACTTGGGACAAATGTATTTCCATTAGCCAATAATTCAATTAGATTTGGATCAATATTTGCTGCAGAGAAATTGTAAATGTTAAAGTCACCCTTTAAGTTAGTTACAATTTCAATTTCTGGTTAAATGTTGTTGTGACCTCATCTATCTCTTTCTCTGATTGTTCTGATACCTGTTCTTCTGGTTCCACATATTCCGGGGGCCTGTGTGGTTCTTGTTCACTGTGTCCCTTTGAAAAGTTGGACCCGACTCTGAAAAATTCTCCCGTTGATTGTTACTAGAGTTGTTGTTGCACCGTAGTCTATCACTGCATCTCAGACCTTCAGTAGAGGCCTCGGGAATCAAAGTTGTAGTATTATGACTGTCAGAAGCATTTGTTGTATCAGAGTTAGGACATTCTCTTACTGAGTTACTATTAAGCAAGATGTTATTTGCCATCAATACATTAGGTTTAAATTGTAATTTAGGGTAAGCAGACCCAGTCTTATAAGCAGATCTGTCCCGGTCTATTTTTTAAAGTTTATTAGATTTTAACTTCTCGGACAGTGTGTCAATGCTGGAAAAAATTCGACCGTAGTCGTACCTATAACTAAAAAAATCCAAGTCACCTTTAATTGAGTTGTCTAGTTCGTCCACTTGGGTTATAATTAATTCGATATGTAAGGTATAGTGTTTTATCATTAATTCCAGTAATTGTGCCCCCTGTTTATCGAACAACAAGATCATTATAAAAAACATGGTCCGGTAACAAGCCCGTGGGAAAAAAGTTGCACCTGAGACCCTTAGGTATCACATTTTCTTGCAGGCATTGCCTGAAATAGGCTACTTCTAGTTGTAACTTTTTGAGTTTTAACAACTTAAAGTCTAGTGTTTTCAGTTTCTCAGCTATAAAGTATGTATTGTCCGTACTCGTAGCCGGCCATTCCTGGTTGACAGAAGAAGTGAAACAAAACTTCTCAGTATTCTTAATCCAGTCACTCATCAAAGGAACACCAATAAGCTCCGAGTTAGAGTTGCGGGTATCACCATTAGTGTCACCGCTAATGTTAGAGCTTACAACCTGTGTGTAAGTTCGCTGTCCTGGAGGTATGGATAAATTGACAATAGCAGAATTGCTACATATTGCCCTATTATCATCCTGCCCATTGTTGAAGTTGTTGCCTGCTAAAATCCCATTAGGCAATGGAGAACCTGACTGCGAGTCAGCTGGAACTGGTGGGTTGTTAGAACAAGTCGTTGTCTTGGGTAACATTCCACTCAGTATGTTAGCACTTACACCAGCTCTGTCTATATCCCTCTTGTCAATAGCGTCCAGCCAAGATGAAAGATTCTCAATCCGTTGAGAAATCGAACCAAGTAAAGATGGAATGTCTATTAAGTCTCCTTGTTGGTTAGAGCCAAAAAGGTTCGGGCTACTTGGGTTAGAGCTACCAGACGCCATGACAAACTGGTAAACGAAAAACAAAAAAGCAAAACCAAACTGTAAAAATAAGGTAGCTCAAAAACCCATGGAAGCCGCAATATAAATCCTGAACGTAAGTTTATTCAATGTAACACAGTACGTTTTCGTTACTGTTACAAACAGTAACTTCTTCAGAGGAATAAACAGAAATATAGTAGCGCGCCAAATTTAAACTAAAAAAGGTGTGGTTACTTAAATTGGTATATCGTAAACATAAACCACGGGTCAATTTGATCTTTGAATTGGTGTTGATAGTGAAATTAGGTGTCGAATGGGTTTTGGGTTTGGGGGAGATGCTGTGCTTCTAGAGATGAAGAAAGTGGGGGAGGTGTTTGGTGGAGCAATGTCACTTATGGTGTCTCTGCCATGAAAAAAGCTAATGGTAATGTTGGCTATTGCGTTTATAAACACAGAGTCAGTTTCATGAGGTTTGTCGAGGTGTGGACAAGGATTATTTTTTGTGCCAGGATTAAGGAGAGATGAGATTGAGCTCCAGAATTTTGCGGGGTTTTGTTTATGGTTAGAATGCAGTTTTGTGTAATAACCTTTTCTGTCTTTATGTACTAGCTTTTTACCTGATTACAAAGCTGTTTAAAGTGTATCCGGATATTCTGTTTTTTGTTAGTTTGATAATGTTTACATGATTTATCTCTAACGTACATCAGATTTTTAGTGGGCTTGTTCAGCCAAGGAGAGTAGTTGGTTTTGATCCTTTTCATGCAGAGTGATGCAAGACTATTTAGTGTGTCCAGGAATGCAGTATTGAAATAAATATACAGCATTGTCTAGTGGGAGTGTTTTTAATGTGTGCCATTTAAGATTTTTGAGGATATCAGTAAAGGTTTGAGGGTTAAAGGCAGTTAGGTTTCTTATCTGTTTATACTAGTGTTGATTATGGAGGGCTGAGGTGGAGTGGTGGATAATGGCCAGGAGGTGGTCTCTCAGTGTGCCTGGAAGAGTGCCTACTTCAGATATTTTATTGGGGTGGGAGACAAGAATCTAGCCTAAGGTGGATCATATGGAGTTATCCTTATTTGATCTGGTTGGGGTGTTTATGACCTGAGTAAAGTTGAATAGGTTGATATTTGGGGTATGGGAGTTGGAGTTCAAGTTTAGTCAGTTGATATTTACATCACCTAGGATAGCAGTTTAATTTTCGAAATTGGTAGATACCCAGGCAAGACTTTCCATGCATGTTAATTGGAGATTTTGTTGCAAATACTTTGAATAGTTATAGTCCATGTAAATGGATTTGTGGGAGTAAGTTACAGGTAGGGGTGTGGTCATATTAGTTGTAGTGAGGCCTGGGTTGGAGTGTATATCTCCTGATAAAGACAAAGTAGTGAAAGTAAATATATAAGGTAAAGGATATTGTGTTGTGGGAGATTTGGTGTTGCATTGTTGAAAGGATTTGGTAGTGTAGCTTGTGGGAGTTATGAGGAGCTTGTTTATGAGAGGGCCAATTTTTTACCTTGTACTGGAAGAGGGGTTTATTAGATAAAGGTAGGGAGATATATAGATATAGCTTATAAGGTTTGTAGAGAGATAGATGGAGGTGGTGGAGTAATGAGGTGAGAAGGGGATGGGGTTCAGGGCAGTGAGATATAGTAGCAGACAGAGATTGGGTTCAGCACAGTGAGTAGTGAACAGGGGAGTAAGGAGAGAAGTGATAGGATTTGAAAGTGTGTTGTGAGTGATTGCATTGTGAGGTTTGTAGGTGGAGGAGTATGAAACAGTAAGTGTGTGAGTGGTACTGAGGGCTAAAGTTGTGTGAGTATGAAAGCAGAAGCAGGATATTTAGGTAAGTGTGGGCGGAAAGGAGTGTAGTGTTATTGGAGACTTTTAAATAAGGTGTGTGGTGTGTTAGTGAGTTTGGAAGGCTGGGGAAAGGATGTAAAATGAGTTTAAAAGGAAGTGGAAATAGGGGAGGTGTTTGGAAGTTTGGGTGGGGAAGATAGGTGTGGATTGGTTGTAAAGAAGTAGGGGGAGGTGTTTGGAAATTTAGGAGGGGGAATTGATTGGTCGGAAAGAAGTAGGGGGAGGAAATTTTGATGGTTATGTTTAGGTGCAGTGGGGGAGGGGGAGTTTTGGGGGCAGGATAGGGGAAAAGTAAGTCCAAGTGTAGTGGGTTGAAATGAAGAGATGCATTTGGCCATAGAAAACAATCAGTACAGTAGGAAATGTGGAAATCACAGAAAGGAGTTTCCTTCTGAAGGTATTAGTGGGTCAGAAAAGTGAGTAAGGGTATAAGCTGGGGAAAATGAGGGTATGGGCTAGGGAAAGGAAAATGTGGCTGCAGTGAAATGCTATAGAGTATAGAGCCAGACAGTTACAGCTGACATGGGGACCTTACTACACAGCAGCAGCCTAAAGAGGAAAAAGTGGCCGTGCTCGGCTGGAGTATTGATAAGAGCTAGAAATGTACAAAGGGAGGTGAGAGTGAGATGAAAGTACGTCTCAGTTTTGTGCAGGCATCCTTTCTTTTAACAGATAAGGTGCAGTTAGATATATAAACTTAAAACATACATTGGCAGTTTGCTAGCCAGGAAAGTAGTCTCACAGACCAGTTAATTCTGTGGTTTGCATGGCTCCACGCTGGGTAGGTAACGTATGAGTCCTTTAACCAGGACTTATAACATTGGCAGTTTGCTAGCCAGGAACTGATTAGCACAGTCCAGTTAATTCTGTGGTTTGCAAGGCTTCACACTACATAGGTAGATTGTAGTGAGTTATTTAACCAGTGCTTATGACATTAGCAAACCAAACAAATGAAAAACTTAAGTGGAGATCCATGTGCCCAAAACGACCATTACCAACATCTGTGAAATATCACCAAAAGATTTATTAAAATCAACAAGCAGCAAAAATAGCAAGTGATAACAGTTTAGCACTTTTGTCTGGGTAAAGACTTCTAAAGAGCTAAAGAAGCTGGTCAGACACACTCCGTATCCCTGTTGGAGCTCATTAATTTGAGACAGAATTTAGTCAATTATTCTGAAATTGAGATTGACCAAACAATTTCCAGCCTAATTGAGGTGAATGGGAGACCTACTTGTGTTCAGAACATGGATAAGGAGTTTACTGTCTATAATTTTTCTAGCATTAATATTACAACTGACCATGCCAACCTTTTGAGCAAAGGTTTAAGTTTTGTAACAGCTAAAAAAATCTAGCTTGCCTGAGGCACTTATTGATTTAAAACTATTTACCCGCAAACTGAATTTGGCATTATGGTCTAAATCAGGGAATGCCAATTCTACTACAGTTCCTAGAAAAACACTTAGGAAAGCTAGTTCTTTCAACCCTCCCTTAAAAAACTGGGTATCCCTTTTTGAAACATTATGTGAGAAAGATATTCATAACATTTGCTCTGGATCTTACCAGGCTATAAATGAATTAAATCTTTCTAAAAAGGAAGAATCCCTGTTAAATGATCTTTGTATCAACAAGACTATTAGAGTGATGAAACCAGATAAAGGTGGAGGTATTTTAATAATGGACACTGAAGATTACAATAGTAGGCTGAAATATGTTACTGTCTGACAGGTTCATAGGTTCATAGGTTCATAGGTTCATACTAGGCTATCTGCCAGAGGGCATTTACAAGCCTAGCCCATCGTTTTGTGGCTTACGCCACCCCTTTAGTATGGGGAACTATACCCATTATTTTGCTGTGCCTCTGTCGAGCAGTGACACTGAGGTAATCCCTGGGGTATATCTGCGATCTCCCATCCATTGGTCAAGATTTCTCTTGAACAAGGCCAGCGAGGTGCTCTGCCTCACATGTACTGGGATTTTGTTCCACAGCATAGGAGTCTTGGTGATGAATCTATCCCTCCAGCACGTCCTATTAATAGCCGTGTCGAGGTTTAAGTCTCCGCCCTTGTGGCTCTGATGGATCTAGATTTTTGAGGTGAAGCATATTCATCAAATCTGGGTTTGACATGGCCTTGTATGTTAGGCAAAGGTCACCTCTGAGCAAGCGGTGGCGACTGAATAGAGCTGGAGTTCTTTCAGTCGGGCAGCATAGGACAGATTTTTGAGACCCTTTATCCTTTTGGTGAGGAACTTTTGTGGCCTCTCCAGCTGCTGCAAGTGTCGGGTCAGATACATTCCGAATGGGGCATTGTACTCAATCATTGGTCTGATGAGTGATGAGTAAAGGGAGACTATGACCTCCCTTGATCTAGATGAGAATCCCTTCATGATAAGGTGGGCAATGTAGAAGGTCTTCCTAACTACTTTAGCTACATGGGTGTCGAATGACAGACTACTATCAACCTGGGTCCCCAGGTCCCTGATAACTTCTTCTGTGCTCAGTGGATTGCCACCTATTTGGTAGCTAGGGGTAACCTTGTTTTTCCCGAAGGGTATGACTATGCATTTTTGGCATTTAACTTTAGGCCGTGGCTCTGGCACCAGTTATCCATTTCTGTGAGACCCTTCTAAAGGATATCTGTGTCAGATGTGTTTTCTACTATGGCCCAGTTTGCAGTCATCTGCAAACTTTGTCAGCCATAACCCTCCTGTGTTTGCTTGTACTTCGGAAAAGTAGATGCCAAACAAGAGTGGGCCCAGGACTGAGCCCTGTGGGACACCACTTGTGACAGGCTTTGAGTCTGACATGGCGCCAGCAACTCTGACCCTGTGGGTTCTGTCACTCAGCCAGTTTGCAACCCATCTTGTGATGTATGGGTTAACATTTAAGCTGATGAGTTTTTCAATGATACCCGAGTGGGGTATTGTATCGAAGGCCTTATCCAGATCGAGGTAGGCTGTATGGACTGCCTTTCCCTCATCAATGGCTTTGGTGACTGTTTCGAAAAAGTCAACCAAGTTTAAAAGGCATGATCTGCCTTTGACAAAGCCAAACTGGGTTGGATCCAAAGTCTGCAAATTCCCTATGTCTTTATTTATGAGGTCCATTATGATCCTCTCCATGGCTTTGCAGATAAGGCTTGTCAAGCTAATGGGCCGGTAATTTCCAGGGTCGGTGGAGGCACCGCCTTTGTGAAGTGGGACCACAGTTGCAGTGCGCCACTCCCTGGGTACGTATCCAGAGGTAAGACTTTGATTAAACAGCTGTCCTAGCTGTGGGTTTAATTCCTCATTGAGTTCATGGAGCACACAGCTGGGGACACCATCAGGTCCCATGGATGCTGTGTTTTTTGCTTTGGAGAGAGCAGTTCTCACTTGGGCGCTGGAGATGTTTGGGGGGCTGCAATCGTTTGGTATAGATATCTCTCCTTTTGGGGTGGAGGGGGGGGAGAAGTTTGCACTGAACCTGTCAGCCAGTATGTTGGCAATGTCTGTAGGATCAGTAATCTTCACATCATTTTGAACTAGTTCTGAGCATATCTGGGAGTTTCCTCCTAGGTTTCTAACATAGCTAAAGAAGGCCTTATGATTGTCTTTTGAGTCTTTAGCTATTTTTCTCTCGAAATTAGCTTTGGATGATTTTATGAGAGCTCTTAGTTTTTTACTTATAGTGATCAAGGGTGTCTTACCTTTTAAGGATTTTGCTCTATCTTGTAGTAGCTTCCTCCTTTTGTTGTAGAGTTTGTTTATGGCTGGGGTCCACCAGACTGGACACTTGCCTTTGGTACAAAGAGTCTTTGTTTTGCTTGGGATTGCCTTATCCATGCAGTCCTGCAGGTGCTGGTAGAAGGCATTTGTAAGTGATTCAGCGGCTTGAGTACTGTTTTCCGCCGGCTCGGGGGCCTTAAAGGAGACCACACTAGTCTTTAGAAGTGTGAAGTCGGCTTTTGAGAAGTTCTTTACTGTGGTCTTTTTTATTTCAGGTGGGGGTGGGATGAGGACCTCCAGCGAGATTAGTTTGTGATCTGATCTCACCAGTGAGGGGTATACTTCCGGTGTTGAACATTGTGCTCCCATGTTCGTGATGATGAGATCAAGTATGTTATCTCCTCTTACATACAGATCTCAAGGAATGAATTGAATATTGCTTTTTCCAAAGCATGTGCTTGCCTTTATGACATGGTGATGCAGGGCCAGATAGACAAGGACACTCATGATTATCTTTATAACCAACTTCCAGTGGTAGCAGGTATTTTTGGAATCCCTAAGATCCACAAGGATTTAAATAATCCACCTTTGAGACCTATAGTGGATGCTGAGAGAAGTAAAACATTTTACATAAGTAAGTAAGTGAATAGTTTACTACAACCATCTACAAGTCATGTAAAACATATATGCAAAGATTTGTAAGATTTCCTGTCTAGATTAGCACAGCTTGAATTTTTGGAAGATTGTGTTTTTGTAACAATCGATGTCCAAGACCTATATTCAGTTATCCCCCATAGAGAGGGATTGGACTGGGTCCAGAGCACACTCTAACATTGGTCTTTTGGATCAAAATAGCATAAATATGGCTATCACTCTGATGGACCTTGTCCTGAGTAACAACTTCCTATACTTTGAAGGACATTTGTTCAGGCAAGCAAGTGGAGTACCAATGGGAGCTTCTTGTGCTCCTAGCTTTGCCAGTCTCTCTGACATCTTGGGAGAGGCATTTTATTCTCAATAGTTAATTTTCAAACAACTGGTCATTCTACATCCATTTTTGGTTGATATTTTTTTTTAATATTGAATGACTCAGTCAGGAAGTTGAATGAGTTCTTGGAATACATCAATAACACTACACAATTTTTGAAATTCACTCATATGTTTGACCACGACCAAATAGCCTACTTAGATGTTAGGCTAGTAAGGATTATGGTAGGGAGTGTTTTTGTTCTAACATCTCTTGTAAAAAAGACCCTTTCAAATTCCTATCTCCACTACAACAGTTGGCACCCTTCTTTTCAAAAAAAGTGCAGTAGTGAAAGGGCAATTTGTACGACTGGCTCGTATGGTGTCAGATGACGCCACATTTGGGCAGGAGATAGACAGGCTTCTCAACAAAAGGGGTTACCGTTTGGAACTATTAGTGTCTTCCAAGGATGAAGTCCTTGGTAAAAGGAACAAAGGTTTTTACCAACCTTTACTCCCTATCCAAAAAGGCCTACATGTTGACTCAGTTATGGATCATAAAGATAACAATGGTATTCAAACAGTTGAGGTGCCTTACGAACGTTCTATGGTCATTACCTTTTCAGTGAATAGTCAGGAAATTGTTGAAGTGGTTAACAAATTCTGGCCAATTGCCACTTTTATTAAAGAATGTGTTGAATTATTTGGTACTAAACCAAAAATTGTTTTTAGGAAAGGTATGTATTTCAAGAGTTTGTTGGAGATGAAAAGGTACAATATAGGTTCAAATAGACCAAAGGGTATGTTTAAGTGCAACCATTGCAACTATTGCCAACATATCCAGTGCTGTGACTCATTCTTTATTAGACATAAGAAAATAGAAGTGAAAAGGCATTTCAATTTCCTATCTAGGTGAGTTGTGTATAGGGCCCTTTGCCAAAAATGTAAGGCTTTTTACATTGGGAAGACCTATCAGATGTTAAAGGAGAGAATTTATGAGCATTTAAATGACATTAGAAGAGAAAGGTCTACTAATGCTCTTTACAGACACATCTCTTCTTGTGAGGGGCATTTTTTCAAGTTTGTTGTGATTGACCACATGGACACTGATCCAAGGGGTTTCTACACTGAGGATTATTTAAACAAAAAGGAACTCAAATGGATTCTTACATGTGATGCTTTATCTCCCCCAGGCCCTAATAAAAGTAGTTCCATCATGCCATTCTTAAGTTAGAGTGTCTTGAGGGGTGATTATCACAGATACAATGTGGTTTAAATGTTCTGGGGTTTACACATAATTTGTTTTGATTTACATTCATGAGCTTAGCATATATTTGTATTTGTATAATGCTGTTATTCATTAGTGAATTCTATTGGTATTGTATGCATGTATTATCAAGCTTGTATCTTGGATTTTAACATAGTTTTTCACACATTTTTTGAAAGTCGACACTGGTGTTCCATTGGTCGGTTTGATCACGTGTTGATTTTGTGTGTATTTAAGTGAAATAGTGGCTGTACTAGCAGTTCTGAAGAAGTCTTTACCTATACGAAAGTGCTAAACTGCTATCACTTGTGATGTTTGCCGCTTGTTGATTTTAATAAATCATTTGCTGATATTTTTCGACTGTTGGTACTGTTCTTTTTGGGCACCTGGATCTCCAGTTAAGTTTTTCTTATGACATTAGCAGTTTGCTAGCCAGGAACTGAGTAGCACAGTCCAGTTAATTCTGAGGTTTGCAAGGCTCCACAATGGGTAGGCAGCTTGTAGTGAGTTCTTTAACCAAGGCTTATAACCTTAGACATCATGCCTTTTCAGATATTTACAATATATATCCAAGAACAACTGTCACACACACCACCAGGATGAGTAGTGGAGTTCAGGGCAGGGTGTGATGTAGAAAAGATGGTGCATAAAGCACATTCCCAGACAGAGAGAAATAATTTCCCTGGATCTTCAACAAAATAGCATAAGTGAATCACCAGTATATGGGCTTAACCTAAATAATGTGATTCAGCCTTCATGTTGTCAAATATTTCATCTAGAAATACATGGGGTCACAGTGACTAAAGCACTGCACTGGCATAGAGTCACAGTGACTAGAGCATTGCACTGGCATAGGGTCACAGTGACTAAAGCACTGCACTGGCATAGGGTCACAGTGACTAAAGCACTGCACTGGCATGGGGTCACAGTGACTAAAGCACTGCACTGGCATAGAGTCACAGTGACTAGAGCATTGCACTGGCTTAGGGTCACAGTGACTAAAGCACTGCACTGGCATAGGGTCACAGTGACTAAAGCACTACACTGGCATGGGGTCACAGTGACTAAAGCACTGCACTGGCATAGGGTCACAGTGACTAAAGCACTGCATTGGCATGGGGTCACAGTGACTAAAGCACTGCACTGGCATAGAGTCACAGTGACTAAAGCACTGCACTGGCAATGGGGTCACAGTGACTAAAGCACTGCATTGGCATAGGGTCACAGTGACTAAAGCACTGGACTGGCATAGGGACAGTGACTGAAACACTGCACTGGCATAGGGTCACAGTGACTAGAGCATTGCACTGGCATGGGGTCACAGTGACTAAAGCACTGCACTAGCATATGGTCACAGTGACTGAAGCACTGCATTGGCTTGCTTGATTGACCATTACATGTTGCACAGCCATTGCTAGATGCACTTACTTTGGGAATTAATCATTAGTTTGCTGAAAACATTTGTAAAGATATATATATATATATATATATATATATATATATATATATATATATATATATATTCATGATCCACAGATCTATGTGCTTTTGAAGGATTTACTTAGCTCCCAGCTTGACAATGAGTGGTCAAAAGTTGTCTTTCTGTATTCATATTAAGGATAAAAGCCCTTCCTGTGTCCCAGAAAGACCCAGGTTCAATACGTAGCCCAGACACTGCTGGAGAAATAAAATTATTGTGGGAGAGAGCAGCCATTGTCAACTCACACATCTTGGGTGGAAGCTAGCCAACTGATTGCTGGAATGCTGGACACTAGTACAGAGTAAACACATGTCATGCACCACCAATCAGGCTATAATCTAGCACAGAGAGGACATGTGGGTTTACCAGAATATAGAACAAATTAATTAATCAGAATGCTTGAAATGTGCATCTTTACATGCAGTTGATATCATTGGGGTGGGTGGGGAGTTAAATCAGAGCATCAGACTACCAGATGAGAACATGTCTCTCTCCTGAAGAAAGCACATGTTGCATTCAGGGTTTGGTACAGTCTGCCATCATGGCTTCATAGGTGAAGATGGACTCCAGTTAAGTCTTGCCTTATCCAGCATTACCCCTGCTGTAAAGGAATCAAATCAGCTTAAAGTGGGTGGGGGTACTGATGGAGGTATGAGGGTAAAAAGCAACTGAAAAGAAATATAAGAGCAAATAAATAAATGCATACATGCATGCATATATACATACATACTTATATACATACTTACACACATACTTACATGCATGCATGCATACTTACACACACATATACATGCATGCGTACATACATACATCATCCACATAATGCATTAGACCATTTGTTTTCCTTGTTTAATATGCAAACTTAGTTATAACCTCCCTGTATTCTTTACTTATCACGCCAATAATTTAGTACAATGCCCCTTTTGGATATATACAGTTCCAAGCACCTGCAGCAATTGGAGAGACCACAAAGTTTCCTCACAAGGAAAATTCTAAGTCTTCAGCATCTGTCCAATGTAGATCATCTGAAGTCACTGTTACTTTATTCTGTGTTATACAGACTGCTCAGAGGAGATCTCTGCCTTGTACACAAGGCAATCTCTGACCCTGCTTTATTGGAAATGCTGCATCTCCATAAGTCAAATGGTACACATGTTACTCACTCTAAAGACCTTAACCTGGTATTTGACATTAACAGACCTGCTTGAGGGACAGATTTTTCTCCCAGAGGATATCATACCTTTGGAACAGACTCCCACTTCATATCAAACAGAGCACCTCATTGGCCCTCTTCAAATGCAGTCTGGACAATTGGATGGGTAACCATAAAGTCTCCCCAGGGGTTCCATCGGTACCCCTCTTTGAGAGGTGTAATAGTTGCTTATTCTGGAAATAAAGTTAGAACGTGGCTAGGCTTGTAAGTGCCCTAGGGCCATTAGCCTAGTAACTTCCTATAATTCCTTGATTTTCAGCAGCTGAAATTTCAATCAGATAAAATAAATGCTTGTCAAAGCTTTTACCCATTGAAACCACTTAAAAAAAATGTTCAGTAGGTCAGATTTGGACCTTGGCCATCCCCTCTGCCACACCAGTCTTAATTAAATATGTTAACTCCGTGGTGACACAACTGTGGAGAAAAGAGAAGAGCCCAAATAAAGTCAGTCAGTTGCTGATGTACAAACACAAACCACACCAGCTGTGACTTCCAGTATGAAAGCTTAGCATATACAAAGATAGATTTTTTGAGGTTCATAGGTAAGTACTAGGCTATCTGCCTGAGGACATCTATAAGCCTAGCCTGAATGTGTTGGCTTTTGCTGCCCCTTAGACTAGTTCCCTGTGCCTCGGTTCAGCAGAGCCATTAGTTCCCTGTGCCTCTGTCCAGCAGAGCCACTGCAGTGATCCCCAGGGTAATTTTTCTGTTTCTCATCCACTCATCAAGGTTTCTCTTGAAGAATTTTAGTGAGTGGCTCTGCCTAATGTAGATTGGAATCCTGTCCTAAAGCATGGGGAGTCCCTGGGACAGGAATCTATCCCTCCAGCACGTCTTATTTATCATTGTGGTGATGTTTAGATCCCTAGAGCATGTGGCTCTTGGGGATTTGTTTTATTTTAGTTGGAGCATGTCCATCAATTCTGGGTTGGACATGACCTAGTATGTTCGGCAGAGATTACCTCTGAGTAAGCAGTATGCAACCGAGTACAGCTGGAGTTTCTTGAGTCAGGCTGCATAGGGCATATGTCTGAGGCTAGTAATCCTCTTGGTGGGATACTTCTGTGAACATTCCAGCTTCTTGCAAGTGTCTTGTAAGGTACATCCCAAATGGGGCATTGTACTCTATGATGGGTCTGATGAGTGATGAGTAGAGGGGCACAATAACCTCTTTTCTATAAAAGATGCGAACCCTTTTGTGATTAGGTGGGCCACATAGAAGGATTTTCTAACCACCTTGGCAATATGATTATCAAAGGAGAGATTACTATCTACTTGGGTCTCCAGATCCCTTATTACATTTTCTGTATTTAGGGGACTACCACGTATGTGGTAGTTCATGGGTACTTTGTTTTTTCCAAAGGGGATGACTATGCACTTTTTGGCATTTTGCTTGAGGCCATGATTTTGACACCAGGTATCCGTCTCAGTGAGACCCTTCTGGAGGATGTCTGTATCAGCTGGATAGTCAATTATGGCCCCCAGTTTGCAGTTGACTGTGAACTTGGTCAGCAATAGTCCTCCTGTGCTTGCCTGTACCTTTGAGAAGTATATACCGACCAGGAGGGATCCCAGGACTGAGCCCTGGGGTACGCCACTTTTAATTGGTTTAGAGTCGGACCTAGAGCCTGCAACTCTCACCATGTGGGTTCTATCCGTGAGCCAATTGGCAACCCATCTTGTGACATAGGGGTTTATGTTCAGCCTGGTGAGCTTGTCTATAATACCAGAACGGGGAATGGTGTTGAAACTCTTTGCGAGGTTTAGGTAGGCTGTGTGGATCTCCTTTCCCTTGTCTAATGCCTTGGTAACTGTCTCAAAGAAGTCCACCAGGTTTAGGAGACATGATCTGCCCTTAACAAAGCCAAACTGGGTAGGATCCAATGTTCGAAGGCTCCCAATGTCTCTGTTAATGAATTCCATGAAGATGTGCTCCATAGCCTTGCAGACCAGGCTAGTCAGGCTTATAGGGCGATAGTTCCCAGGGTCCGTTGTGGCTCCACCTTTGTGGAGTGGGATAACTCTTGCTGTGTGCCACTCTATGGGTATGTAGTCTGTAGAGAGGCTGAGTTTGAACAGTGTGTTTGGGTGAGGGGTTAGTTCATTTTGGAGCTCACGTAAGACACAGCCTGGGACACCATCTGGTCCCACTGAAGCTGTATTTTTGGCTTTGGATAGGGCTGTTTTAACCTGTGTGTCAGTGATTGCTGGGGTACTACATTCTTCTGGTATGGTTATGGGCCCTTTATGGGGTGAGAGGGGGATGAAGTTTACACTAAACCTGTCTGCCAGAATGTTGGCAATATCAGTCACTTCAGTGTATTTTGTGCCATTCTGTACTAACTCAGAGCAGATCTGAGAGTTTCCACTTAGGTTCTTGACATAGCTAAAGATCTAGTCTGGTCTCTTTTAATTTGTTTATTTATTTTAAAGAAGCTGCACCTGACAAGTACTTTCTTTCTTATTTACTGAATGCCCCCACTAAGTGTTTGCACATATGGTTTGATATTAATTATTTACTAGTTCCATACCTCTCAACCTCAGGGCAAACCCATAAATAATGGGGGAAAAGGCCTAAAAATAGGGACAATTTTAAAATATTGCTCTTACAATCTTAGAGAGTTGATAGAATAACATGTATTGTATTAGCCTGAATTTATAGAAGAGTATGAAGTCTGAAACTCAAATGTCTGTCATTATTTTCTGACTTCTGTCTTTAATGACTTGCCAGTGATTTGCTAGAAAACCACAATTTTATAAAAAAAGGACCAAGAATACAAGCCAGAAATCTGGAAATTCTGTGAAAACCTGTAGGATTGAGATGTATGAGTTCTGTTATGTGATTCTTGCTAAACTGGGAATACAATTCATAGTCTATATTACATTTCTATGAACTTATTGAAAGGTAAATCCAGTGTAAAGCCATTTGGAAACTACACATTAAGTCTAGCAATTATTTATACAGCCAGGTCAGAGTAATAAACTAAACTTTTTGCCAACAAAAGGCAAAATAAATATGCTTTTGTGAGTGCTTTTTATCAGAGTTAAAACAACCAATCAACACCCGCATATTTATATAAGACTATTATGTATTTCACTATACAATGAGCTTACTGGTTCACTTTTCAGCAAGTGACATTATGGTGGTTTTATCTGTTTATTACCTAAAGAAAAAAGTGAGGGAGAATGAAAATACACCACCCGCTATTCACCAAGGATGTATCTTGGAAACAGATTACCCACAGCCCGCTATTCACCAAGGATGTATCTTGGAAACAGATTACCCACAGCCCGCTATTCACCAAGGATGTATCGTGGAAACAGATTACCCACAGCCCGCTATTCACCAAGGATGTATCTTGGAAACAGACTACCCACGGCCCGCTATTCACCAAGGATGTATCTTGGAAACAGACTACCCACGGCCCGCTATTCACCAAGGATGTATCTTGGAAACAGACTACCCATGGCCCACTATTCACCAAGGATGTATCTTGGAAACAGATTACCCACAGCCCGCTATTCACCAAGGATGTATCTTGGAAACAGACTACCCACGGCCCGCTATTCACCAAGGATGTATCTTGGAAACAGACTACCCACGGCCCGCTATTCACCAAGGATGTATCTTGGAAACAGACTACCCACAGCTCGCTATTCACCAAGGATGTATCTTGGAAACAGACTTCCCACGGCCCACTATTTACCAAAGATGCATCTTGGAAACAGACTACCTTGGCAAGCATTATTAACCATTTGACACCTGTTTCTGATGAAAGAGAAGGAAAGTTTCTGTTAATGTCATGAAATAACATCTGATAATAGTGAGGCAAAACTGGTATAGAATGTAAAACATTAAACTGTCATTGTGTAAAAAAGCTGTACTTGTAGAATATTCCATCTGAAGTATATCTGAAAGTCAAATATGTTCCAAGAGAAATTAGGGTGATTTAAATGCAGGCATATGATAAGTACTAAGCAGAAATGCATGAAGGGCTGATGTTAAATCCATGGGATCCATGGGTTGGAGCACAGAATGAAGGCTAAGTGCTGTTAGAGAGTTCACTTATGTGGACCAAGGTCTGAGCCCTTCAGCCTTCACTTGCCTACTGTGTGACCTTGAGCAAGTCTCTTAACCTTGGCACAGGTTCATGGTCTCCTGGGCTGGATGCCTAGTAACTGCCTATGAATTAGTTATTTTCACAAACCAGATGAGGCAGCCTTCCTAGATGCACTTAGAGAGTATGATCCTATTGCAAAGGTGTATCTATTTATAGTCTAAAACAAGTATAATTAATCACGCCTCCTCGTTATTTCACATAGTCACCAAGAGACATAGACGTCTGTTAAATTGCCTGCTCCTTTCTGGCAGGATATATGAACATCAGATCAGTGTTTCCTTAGCTCCCATTTTTCTATTTCTAGTGACAGAGCCTTTGGTTGGACTTTTGTAGACCAGTTTCACAAATGTATCCAGAGTACGGCGATCCTGCCTGTTGGTTGGACTTTTGTAGACCAGTTTCACAAATGTATCCAGAGTACGGCGATCCTGCCTGTTGGTTGGACTTTTGTAGACCAGTTTCACAAATGTATCCAGAGTACGGCGATCCTGCCTGCTGCATCTCATACTTGGTATCACCATAAATGTGCTTTGTGGATTATTCTGGGTGTAGAGTCAGTAGTGCAAAATCACTGTCCTTGATCTGAAATTCTCTGAGCTCTGATCATCTATGGACTTCAAATATTTAGGCTCAAACTAAACTCTAATTTATCCCACCCACAGGACTGGAATTTTGAATTTATATAAAAACCTCATAATCTACACTATGAAAGGATACAGACTCTAGATATTCCAAAGAAACAATAAATATTTCCATAAAAATGTATTTATGGCGAAATGTCCTGTACTTCTTTCAAGCACTTCAACTGCATATTTCTTCTATGCAGGTATGCAAGTGGGACATTATAAGGGAGGTCATCTGAGCTTGGCATAAACCATTTGGGTAAATTCTTCAGGATATAGGACTAGGAATTTAAGAATGTCAGTGCTTTGGTGGAAGGGAACCTGTGAGTTGTCATGCAAGGTAGAAAAAGACTATGTATTTAAAACACATTAATTTTATTTAGAAAAGTGACTTGGAACTATAAAGACACTTGCCATTTAGTAAGAGCTTTATTACATGGGTGTTCATAGGTATATTTTAGGCTAATAACCACTAGGTCTCTTATAATGCTGCACATGCAACCCAAATGTGATGCACAAGTTTGATTTATATAGCAGGTGATTTACTGACAGCCTCTGTCCATCAGAGACATTGGTGCTAGACCTGGGTTGATTTTCCAATTAACCATTCATTGGAACAAGTTGCAGTTAAATATGGTTATAAGGAACTCTGCTTCATATGGATGGGGAGCCTGCTCCAGAGAATGTGAATTCTTTGAGAAACATCTGTCTCTCTAATGGGTTCCCTTTATGTCAGCGAATGCTTAAAACAGTGACCGCTGATTTATCGACCCATTAAGAGTGAAACCTAAAAATCCTGAAAGACGGAACAGAGTTTTTTTCCCAGGGAAAAAAAAAATCACTGGGCCATTTTCGGGATTGTGATCTCAGAGTTGGTATATTTAAGTAGAGGGGTGTGGGGGGGCACAGCCCACCACTTTATTTTGTGTTTGGAATTTTTTTTTTGTATGGAGCATCATTTTTTGTTCCCTGGGAAAAAAATTGCTGATCTATGTCTTTGAGATTTTAAGGTTTCGTACTTAATGGGTCGATAAGTCAGAGTTCACTATTTTAAGCATTTGCTGATTTAATATAGACCATCTCCAACATGTCCTGTTTATGTCACAAGCACCATTTGTCTCTTTCGATGTAATAGTTCTTATGCTGTTTGTTTTGTGGATGTGCAAAAGTTCATCAAAACAGGGTCCAGGGATGCCCCGTATGCCAGGCAAAGACCACCACTAAGAAGTCTGTATGATAGAGTAAAGAGAACGGACTTTGACATAGTCAGCATAGGACATTGTTTACTCTCTGTAGGTTTACTCCCTGTACTCTTTTTGTAAGGAACCTTTATGGATGTTCCAGTTGCTACATGTGTCTGGTTAGATGCATACCAAAGGGGTCATTATACTTTATGGTGGGTCTGATGAGGGCCATGTACAGTGGCACAATGACCTCTCTAGACCTAGATGCCATGCCCTTACTTATAAGTTGAGCAACATAAAAGGATTTTCCTACTACCTTGGACACTTGTTGCCCAAAGTCTAGGTTGTTGGCTACATGGGTTCCCAGTTCCCAGAGCAGTGAATCAACTTTTAAGGGTGCTTCATTGATGACTTAGTAAACTGGGTGGCTGACTTCTCAGAAAGTGCTACAATTAATTTCTTGGTATTGAGATGGCATAAGCACTTTGCAATGTATTAGCACAATACATGGCATCATATTGTGTTTTTAACTCAAGAATTTTATACATGGCCAAAAATAATAGGACAAAGGCCCAAAGTCTGTCACAGATTTTAAACATTGTTCTTATAAATGTAGAACGTTAAAATAAAAGGTTTCACAATAGAATGCATTTTCTGAAGGATATGAAGTCTAAAACTCAAATGTCTGTCATTATTTACAACTCTAGCTCCTTAGATTGTTCCACTAGTCTATATTTCTGCTTCACTCAAGTAAGTGTTGTAGCATCATGATTTAATTTATGCTTCAGTGAATGTTTCAATCTTTGTATCAACCTATGCCTCATTTTATGTTTCAATGTTTGTTTTCAAGTTATATATCAAGTTATGTCTCAATTTATGTTTTAATGTATGTTTCAAGCTATGTATATTTTGCATTGTTTTTTCATAATATTTGTCATGTACTGGAGCTTTTCTCCTTGGGTCTCCACTGAAAATGGGCTCAGGCCCATTTGGACCAACCCAGTTAACAAATGTTAAATAAATAAATAAATAAAATTTAGTGAATGCAGGTATCAATAATTTCTTAGGAAACCACAAAGATTATGAGGAACAAACTAAATATATGAGGCAAAAAGTTTTGGTGAATGTCAGTAACTTTCTTAGAAATGTCCATACTGAAGCATTATGAAACAGTCAGTGTAGAATTCAACACTTTGTGTGTTTGTGTATGTATATGTATATATATATATATATATATATATATATATATATATATATATATATATATGTGTGTGTGTGTGTGTGTGTGTGTGTGTGTGTGTGGTTTTATTCTCCATCTGCAGACGTTTGGGGCCTAAGTAGTACCTTGAGTGTTAGGTAAACCATAGATCCCCAGTTTTTTTAAATTCTCACTGTATGAATGTGCTATCCCATCAGGAACATTGTTGGTGTATTATTATATGACTGCACCAAAATCATATATCACTACTCATTGAAGTGTTCCCTCACATGAGTAAAAACTTTGGTGTTAAAATTGCTATTTCTAAAGTTGTCTAAAACACTCAAAAGTCACCACCAAACACCAGATAACAAAACAAGGTGACCAGGTGTAGTAGTGCACTAACCAACAAATGGGAGGGAGATGAAATTAAATGGTGCAATATTTTTTGTAAAATTAAGTGCTATCTTCTTGTTACCACCACCACTTTATCAGAATAAAATAAATGTTACACACTCTTTCTCTTATAATATACATCTCAGTTAACTCAAATTCATCAACAAGGTAAGCTAATTGTTTCTTAAAGGAATATTAGAGGTTACAAACGTTATAACGAGGTATTATCGGTCTTCTGTTAAAAGTGAAGCTGCAATTTATAAGTAAATAAATAAATCCAATCTAAACATTTTAAAAAGTGTTCATAAAAAAACAAATTTAAAAATTATAAAAATGACAGCAAAAAAGTAATATAATTAATAAGACTCCTAAATAAGTTAAAACATGTTCATATAACTTGTAAGTCTAAACGTATTGTTTGAGGAACACATAAGCATACAAGGTGAGTAAATTAAATAACATATGAGTTCTGTAATTTGGCAGCACTGTGTTTTAACACAGGTTGCATAAAAATGTAATCATTTAAACGAGGATAGGTAAAGGTATTTAATTTAAACTGCCACAACAATTGCTTGTACTCTACCAAATTCTCCCGATTGCCTCCATTAGAGACCAAATCCACATTTTCTAGAATACCACATAAAAATGTGTTGTGGAAGGTTTTAAATAGACAGTGCTTGTATAGGGTGTTGTTGGCATTTCTAGTTTTAATACTGCACACATGTTCATATATTCACTTCTTTAAAGTTCTTTCTGTTTTTTCAACATAAAAACATATGCATTTTTTACATATTGTCAAATAAATGATGCCTTTACTTGCACAGTTCCCTCTCTTTAACAACACCTTAGTTCCAACTGTGTTTCCTAAACTCTCCTTTTGTAAAATATATTGGCATTGACTGCAACCCCCACATTTTTAGTACCAAATAGTTATTTTCCCCATGTGAATATTCCTTCTGTATAAACTCTTTAAGTTGCAACCAACCTTCAAAACAAATCTGGGATCCATACCAACAATTCCAACATCATATTCCAATTTTTGGAAATGATCCCTTTAATATTTGGTGCTACATGATTAAATTCCACCACCACTGCCTTATCAAAACTGTTACCACTCTTATTGATGTTAAAGTTAGGGTCAACAAATTCTGTACCCAAGAGCGGCTTATATTTTCTACCCCATTCTGTAAGAATTTCCTGTGCTATATTCCCAGCTAAATCTATGGGGTATCCCTTGTTGATAAATAATCTCAAGCATAGTCAGTGTCCTTTATAAGGGCCTCGTGCTGTCATTCTTGCAGCTTTTGAATACATTGTCCCTTCACCAAACATTTTTCTGTGAAGGGGTGTGCACTGGTGAAGGGTTAAGTATGAGGTGCTAAAGGTAGGTTTTCTGTAAACTTTGGACCTAAAACTATCTTCAGCTATTTCAGTTCTAGTATTTAAGCAGTAGATAACTCTTTCATGAAAATTGTATATGAATTTAAAAAAAAATAAGTAGTCTTGTCAAGGTAGTTAATAAAATTCATAGTACCGTCCTCAGGGCCATCCCATAAAATAAATATACATAAGTAGTATTGTCAAGGTAGTTAATAAAATCTGTAATACCATCCTCAGGACCATCCCATAAAATGAATATATCATCCAGGAATCTCAAATATATGCATGAACAAAATATTGAAGTAAACACGAATGAGTTGTCCCATACTAATAAAACCAAGTTGGCACAAACTGGGGTGCAAGCTGCACCCACTGCAGCCCCTTTAATATGTTGGAAGGTTTCACCTTTAAAATAACAGAAAATTATTTTCCAACACTAGTTTGACCATATCAGACAACAAATTAATCTCCTGGCTCTTCAGTACTTCAAAAGTGGAAAGGCTTTCATAAAATAAATATAAACCTTTCTCTAAAGGGATGGAGGAAAAACAGTCAGCAATATCAGTCATTAAAAAACCTACATTAGCTATTACTAAATCTGGTCTGACTCTCCCTATTAAGTGCCAGGAATCTTTTAACATCTGTGTTTTCGTGGCATGATAAACTCCAGGGGCATATCAATAAACACAGTTTTAGGGTGGGTTTTCAACCCATTGTGGCTACTATTGGCCTAAAAAGTGGGCCCTTAACATTCTTGTGAATTTTTGGAATTCCAAAAATTGAGGGGACTTTAGGCTTGACCTTCCAAAGCTCATAAGTTTAAGAAAAATCCTTTCTTCAGTCCTTAACTCTTCTACAAATAAATTTATTCTATGGTACATGATGTTAATTTCATTTCTAGAAATCAAAGGATATGTAGTATTGTCATGGAGAATGTTAAACATCACACTAGAATAATCTATAGCATCAAACAGTACTTCTCCCCCACCTTATCCAGCTTTATTATTTTAATGTTAGAATTTCTAGTTAAAACATCCAAAGTCTCCTTGTCTTTGTTCATCAAATTATATGACCTATGCAGGTTCCTATCTCCAGATAAACTGTATAAATTAGCCATGCATGCTGATTGAAATACTTGTAAAGTAGGGTGCAGGGAGAGGGTTAAGAAGTTTTTTTTTATTATCTGTACAAGATCATGCTCTATTCCACCTAAGCTTTCTTTATTGTTGTATAAAACAGACAAATTCAGTTTTCTAATAAATAATTTGAGCTCTGCCAAAGTGTCACATATGTTACATTTTCATGACAGTACAAATTTTAACTCTTTTTTAAATATAGAACAATGCTGAGGGGTAATTTGCACAGCACTGTAATTGTAAATGTGATAACTTCTTAGTGTGTGCGTAATTCCATCATCATCTACCATTATACTTATGTTTTGGCTTTTCTCTTCACTTTCCCTAATGATTTCCTCTTTCTTTTTGTCATTATAAAATCTGAATTTAAGTCAGCAATTACTTCTCATCTGTCAGGATTCCTCAAAGGAGGAAACTCTTCAACCTTGACAACCCTTTCATCAATAATAGGGAGGTTTACTACCATTTTGGCAGCTGCCATTTTGTTTAATGGTAGAAACATTTTCATGTTCAAGTTTCATAGCTGAGGGTTCTTTCCTAAAGCACTACCCCCTTTGTTTCTATAAAAGTTAAGTGAGTATTTCATGTCTGTGTACTGCTTTAAGTCTCTAATTAACTTTTCCTGTTCACAATCAGTTTATAATGCCAGATGTCAGAATTTCACACTTAGTATTGTGCAGAAAATGCATGTTGATATGAGATCTGTATTAGAGTAATATCTGTATTAAAGTAATATTCAAATAATGCACTTAATTTTGGCACTTTGTTTCCTATATTATGTTTGGCTTTCTCCCTGTGTCTTGAGCAAAGAAGTTGAGTGGTGTGTGTGTGTGTGTGTGTGTGTGTGTGTGTGTGTGTGTGTGTGTGTGTGTGTGTGTGTGTGTGTGTGTGTGTATTAGTGTTTCTGTGTCACTGTGTCTAGGTGAGTGAGCTTGTTTGCATGCATGAGTATCACTGACTGATGATCCATTCAAGATTTGGCCTCTGCCTTGCATTCAGTCAGTTCTGGCACTGGCTCCAGGTCCACTGGATTCCTAAGCAGGAGAAATTGTACACAGGAAAATGAATGAATCAGTTTATACATTAACGTTTGTTTTAGTACTCCAGGGACTCTGATGGTTACATAGTCCACATTTTAACATGTGAGTTAAAGTCTGCCAACAATTAATAGGTAGTTAATTTGAACAAGTTGTTATGTCCTTTTTTAATTTAGGTGGTTCACAGACAGGGGTTCCTAAAGGAACGGTGCATGGCTTAACTTCTGGAGTTGGTGTCTGCTTCCTAACGGGTGGAGTTATTGGGTTTTGTTGCATTTAGTTGGAATTTGGTTTCCACTTTGTTTCTCTTCCATTTCCTTCAGCTGAGTCTCTGGTTCACAGACATTTACATAGTTAAATATAGCAGTCTCTCTGTAACAGTTTGGGAGGATATCTCAGATGTGTTTCTAGGGACTCCGTCTTACCATGTTCCATAGGGGGACATTTATTATAACTGAACTATAACATATAGGTTCATAGGTTCGTACTAGGTAGGATTGTATTCCTAGCTTGTGGCCTTCCTCTTCTTCTTTTTTTCTTTTTGCATTCTTCTGTAAAACCACATCCATTCATTTTGCTTTTCGCGGCTATTCAGCACTATTTTTTATTTTCTTTATTTAATTAGTCAGTTATACATACATACAGTTATTAATTTGGTATGTGTTCTGGACTGAAGACCCTGTTTAGGCACAACCCAGGCTAAAAGGCCAAAGAAATACAACAAACTAAAATAAATACAGATAGGAAATCAGCAAGTAAAATAACAGCACAATCATCATAAAAACATACGGATTACAGTACTTACAACAAATCAAGTAAAAAATATCATTACGGTGTAACTGTAGTGCAAGTGTAACAACACATAAGTGATATGTGCATACTGTTTACAGTATTACAACTAGCCAAGGACAAAATATCATTATGATGTAACTGTAGTACAGGTGTAACACCATGTAAGTGATATGCACATACGGTTTACAGTAGTTACAAAAAATCAAGTACAAAATATCATTACGGTGTAACTGTAGTGCAAGTGTAACAGCTTGCAAGTGATATGTACATATGGTTTACAGCAGTTACAACAAACCAAGTACAAAATATCATTACGGTGTAACTGTAATACAGGTGCAACACCATGTAAGTGATATGTACATACAGTTTACAGTAGTTACAACAAACCAAGTACAAAATACCACTACAGTGTAACACTAGTGCAAGTGTAACAGCACATAAGTGATATGTGCATACTGTTTACAGTACTTACAACTAACCAAGTACAAAATATCATTACGGTGTAACTTTAGTACAGGTGTAACAGGACATAAGTGATATGTACATACGGTTTACAGCAGTTACAACAAACCAAGTACAAAATATAATTACGGTGTAACTGTAATACAGGTGTAACACCATGTAAGTGATATGTACATACGGTTTACAGTAGCTACAACAAACCAAGTACAAAATATCACTACAGTGTAACAGTAGTGCAAGTGTAACAGCTTGTAAGTGATATGTACATACGGTTTACAGTAGTTACAACAAATCAAGTAAGTGATATGCACATAGTGTTTACAGTAGTTACAACAAACCAAGTACAAAATATCATTATGGTGTAACTGTAGTGCAAGTGTAACAGCACATAAGTGATATGTACATACTGTTTACAGTACTTACAACAAACCAAGTACAAAATATCATTACAGTGTAACTGTAGTGCAAGTGTAACAGCACGTAAGTGATATGTACATACTGTTTACAGTAGTTACAACAAACCAAGTACAAAATATCATTACAGTGTAACTGTAGTGCAAGTGTAACAGCACGTAAGTTATGTCTAAATAAAGTTTACAGCAGTTACAACAAACCAAGTACAAAATATCATTATGGTGTAATTGTAGTGGAAGTGTAACAGCACATAAGTGATATGTACATACAGTTTACAGCAGTTACAACAAACCAAGTACAAAATCTCATTACGGTGCAACTGTAGTACAAGTGTAACAGCACATAAGTGATATGTATATAGTGTTTACAGTAGTTACAATAAACCAAGTACAAATTATCATTACAGTGTAACTGTAGTGGAAGTGTAACAGCACGTAAGTGATATGTACATACTGTTTACAGTAGTTACAACAAACCAAGTACAAAATATCATTACGGTGTAACTGTAGTGCAAGTGTAACAGCACATAAGTGATATTTATATACTATTTACAGTAGTTACAACAAACCAAGTGCAAAATATCATTACGGTGTAACTGTAGTGCAAGTGTAACAGCATGTAAGTGATATGCACATACAGTTTACAGCAGTTACAACAAACCAAGTACAAAATATCACTACAGTGTAACAGTAGTGCAAGTGTAACAGCACATAAGTGATATGTGCATACTGTTTACAGTAGTTACAACAAACCAAATACTAAAAACTGCTCTCTCAACTTTAGTACAGGTGTAAGAGGACATAAGTAATATGTACATACAGTTTACAGTAGCTACAACAAACCAAGTACAAAATATCACTGCAGTGTAACAGTAGTGTTAAAATGTAACAGTCTCTTGTATGATATGTACACACAGTTTACAGTAGTTCCTCCTCTACCCTCTGTACAAAATATCTACTAACTGTAGTCAAGTGTAACAGCATGTAAGTGATATGTACATTCTATTTACAGTAGTTACTTTTCTTTTGTTAGTACTTTGCTTGTGTTACTGTTTGAGTGATTGTTATTGTTATTTTTTACTATTTTTACTAATTGTATCTTTTTAAACTGTAAAAGTATAGTATTATAGTGGAGCTTTTCTCCTCGGGCCTCTGCTGAAAATGGACATGTATCCAGCCAGACTAGCCCGGTTAACAAATGTAAAATAAAATAAAATAAAAAATAAAATATCATTACAGTGTTACTGTAGTGCAAGTGTAACAGCACATAAGTGATATGCACATACAGTTTACAGTAGTTACAACAAACCAAGTGCAAAATATCATTACGGTGTAACTGTAGTACAAGTGTAAAAGTGCATAAGTCATATATACATACTGTTTACAGTAGTTACAGCAAACCTAACATTTCTACTTTTTTTCTTGCAAATATTTTCATATTTTATTTTCTAACATAAAATTCAAATGCATAAAAAGAAGGAAAATTAATACAGACTGAAAGTTTAAGTGGGGAAATCTTAGATATTTCAATCTGACAGTTTGTTATATCCATTCAAAGGAATAATGCCATTAAAATACGTCACTTGCTTATGTATAACTCAATAACACCTCTGTAGCATGGAATGTCACACCAGCCCAGATCATTTTCTGAAAAATAAGTTTAAAAAGCATAAGATAAACAAAAGTAAATATATTGTGAATAATAAAAACTATTAAAACTGTACACATGGCAATGTTATCAATAGAGATTAATCTTCATAGTCTTTTCAATAAATACTCTACACATGGCAATGTTATCAATAGAGATTATTCTTCATAGTCTGTTCAATAAATATTGTAATATATTATAATGCACATAAACCTTGATTATATTTTTTCTAAACTTTCACAAATTTTCATATCTTGAAAACTATGCAATCTAGACATATAGTTAGAACATTCTTGTTAACCAGATATAAGCTTTCACATGGCAAGGAATTCCTCTATAAGTGCAAGTTTGTTGAGATATTTACAGAAATATGAAGACATATTTAATTTCATAATTAGCAGTATAAATAACACTAAATATTTCTCAAGATTTGCAAGTTACAAGTCAAATATCAAAGATATTTTTTTCAACAGCATCTAAGGTTTTACCTAATGTCATGCAACAGCTTGTAAGTCACTTGGTTTGAAGTGTAAAGTACTTATGGAAATATTGTTTATTTTCATAATTATTAACAAACAACTAGCAATATTTTCAGTATAGTTTGATATAAACCACCATTTTTAGTGAATTATCCTGCTCACAAGTTGGTAGTTCATGCCATATACATCAATTAAATGTAGGTTTGTCAGTTATGAAAACATGAACATAAATGTGTGAAAATATGAATAATAAGAGGAAACAAAGATTAATTTCTACACATTCAGGACATCCCAGAGTAACAATCTTAGTGTCATTTTGTTAATAACTCATTGCCCTGTCTAATGCTGCCTGTTAATAGCTGATAGGTCACTCAGTTAAAGAAGTCAGACCTAAAAACTTTCTGGATGCCATAAGGAGGTATGGTGTGAACTGAAAGTATACAAAAATGGGGTTTAGGCTTGAATGAGATAGGGCACTCCAGGTCAGATTGTGGGTTAAGTACTTTTTAAATTTTGTTTGAAAAGATTTTTTTTTGTTTTTTTCAGATCTGATATGTGAAGCAGGGAGTTCTTTAGTTTTGTTAGAAATACTGACTTCAGGATATTTCCAAAGTGGTGCATAGATTTTACAGACAATAGCCCATTTTATTGCTTGGATCAAAGCAGTCTGAATGAATTTTACCTACTAGCTATTTGTTTATTGCTTTTTTTAAATAAAGTATGTTGCTTTCCCACCAGGACCATTATGATATGATGATAGGAGTAGTGAATATACTTATTTATTAATTCATTCATTCACTTATACATTCCTTCTCGTAGGAAGATATCAGCAGTAAATGTATTTATTTATTCATTCATTCACCTACTATGATAGGTTGTAGCATCAGTAAATGTATTTATTTATCCATTTGTTCATTCACTAACTCATTCTGATAAGATGCAGAAGCAGTGAATGTATTTATTTACTTAATCATACACTCACTCATTTTGATATGATGATAGCAGAAGTGCACATTTTATTCATTTATAAGTTATTTATTTATTTAACATGTGTTGACCTGGATAATTCAACTAAAACAGAACCTATTTTCAGTGGAGGCCCTGGGAGAAGTGACCCAGACACATGTCTTTAGGATGAATTCTGATGGCATGGCAACAGAAGTGAATAGAATAATGCACAGGGGTATAGAAACTAGAAACAAAGAGCTAACTCTTCCACATTTGCCCCTTTAAGACACCATCATGACTGATTTCCTTTCCACCATCGGCTCATGCTGGGCTTCTTTGCATTTCCTTTCCAAATATTTGCATCTCCTTCCTGTCAGTCAATGATGTTTAGCCTCTGTATTGTTGATGCTTTGTTTTTCAAATACAGTGATCATTTTGTTAGATTTTTCAGAAATACCTTTATCTGATAAAAATTCTAGATTGTAGATATTCAGAAATCACATGTGTTTTATTTATTTATTTATTTATTTATTTGACATTTGTCGAATGGGTTAGTCCGACTGGGCACAAGCCCTTTCTCAGTGATGGCCGGGGAGAAAAGCTCCACTAATGATTACAAACATGTGGTATAAAATAATATACAATGGTTCACAAGAGACAAAGAATTATCTAAAGATAGTATACTGTAAATTGTCTAGCAAATTACATAGAAACACTAAGTAACCAAAGAAGGTATACAACATATTTACATTAGACATAATAAGCAAAGATTAACAAAAATCTACAAGTACAGTTCCTGTATTTTTATCATTGACTGAAAGTGGGTGAGGAACTCGTAAAGACATGGCAATGAATAAAGAAGTTTCTTTTGTAGAAATTTAGGGAGGAGAGAGAAGCAGATGTATATCAGTTGTGAAGACGTAGGCAGTAGAGGTTCAGCCAGTGAGCAAATAAGAGAGGAAGAAGGGAATGTGGATGGCAGAGAGAATATGAGAAGTAAGATACACGCAAGGAGGGTGGTTATTAGGATGGGTGCAAGAGGAGGATGTGAGACTGAGGAAGCTATAATGGAGGGGGTTGCAGTGACAGATCCAAGAGCTGTTAAAAAAGCTTTTTATAGCAACCTTGAATTTTTGCAGGTACATAATATTCCTGATTTTTAATGGAAGTTTGTTTCAAGCTAGGGCTGGGAGGTAGCCTTAAAGATGTATATGTTGTGGTTTTGTTTTGTCTGTTTACTAATTACCTACTAAAGTGTCCATGGCTGAGCAGGTAGCATGCTCACCTTTGGTACTGGACCTACTACAGTGTCCATGGCTCAGCAGGTAACACACTCATCATTGCTTCTGGATTTACTGCAGTGTCCCATGGTTCAGCAGGTAGCACACTCACCATTGGTGCTGGATTTACTACAGTGTCCATGTTGCAGCAGGTAACACACTCTTCTTTGGTGCTGGACCTACTACAGTGTCCATGGCTCAGCATGTAACACACTCACCCTTGGTGCTGGACATACTACAGTGTCCATGGCTCAGCAGGTAACACACTCATCGTTGCTGCTGGATTTACTACAGTGTCCATGGCTCAGCAGGTAACACACTCACCTTTGGTACTGGACCTACTACAGTGTCCATGACTCAGCAGGTAACACACTCATCGTTGCTGCTGGATTTACTGCAGTGTCCCATGGTTCAGCAGGTAGCACACTCACCATTGGTGCTGGATTTACTACAGTGTCCATGTTGCAGCAGGTAACACACTCACCCTTGGTGCTGGACATACTACAGTGTCCATGGCTCAGCAGGTAACACACTGACCTTTGGTGCTGGACCTACTACAGTGTCCATGGCTCAGCAGGTAACACACTCACCTTTGGTGTTGGACCTACTACAGTGTCCATGGCTTAGCAGATACCACACTCACCCTTGGTGCTGGATCTACTAAAGTGTCCATGGCTCAGCAGGTAACACACTCACCTTTGGTGCTGGATCTACTACAGTGTCCATGGCTTAGCAGGTAACACACTCACTGTTGGTGTTGGATTTACTGCAGTGTCCATGGTTCAGCAGGTAACACACTCATCATTGGTGCTGGACCTACTACAGACTCCATGGCTCAGCAGGTAACACACTTACCCTTGGTACTGGACCTACTACAGTGTCCATGGCTCAGGAGGTAGCACATTCACCTTTGGTGCTGGACCTACTACAGTGTCCTTGGCACAGCAGGTACACATTCACCTTTGGTGGTGGACCTAGTACAATGTCCATAGCTCCACAGGTAACGCACTCACCCTTGATGCTGGACCAACTACAGTGTCCATAGGTAAGCAGGTAACATACTCACTTTTGCTGCTGGACCTACTACAGTGTCCATGGTTTAGCAGGTAGCTCACTCACCCTTATTACTGGATCGACTACAGTGTCCATAGGTCAGCAGGTAACACACTCACCCTTGGTTCGGGACCTACTAAAGTGTCCATGGCTCAGCAGGTAGCACACTCACCTTTGGTGCTGGACCTACTAAAGTGTCCATGGCTCAGCAGGTAGCACACTCGCCTTTGGTGCTGGACATACTACAGTATCCATGGCTCAGTAGGTAACATACTCATCCTTGGTGCTGGACCTACTACAGTGTCCATAGCTCAGCAGGTAGCACACTCGCCTTTGGTGCTGGACATACTACAGTATCCATGGCTCAGTAGGTAACATACTCATCCTTGGTGCTGGACCTACTACAGTGTCCATAGCTCAGCAGGTAGCACACTCGCCTTTGGTGCTGGACATACTACAGTATCCATGGCTCAGTAGGTAACATACTCACCCTTGGTGATGGACATACTACAGTGTCCATGGCTCAGTAGGTAACATACTCACCCTTGGTGCTGGACATACTACAGTATCCATGGCTCAGTAGGTAACCCACTCACCCTTGGTACTGGACCTACTACAGTGTCCATGGCTCAGGAGGTAACACACTCACCCTTGGTACTGGACCTACTACAGTGTCCTTGGCACAGCAGGTAGCACATTCACCTTTGGTGCCGGACCTAGTACAATGTCCATAGCTCTGCAGGTAACACACTCACCCTTGGTGCTGCACCTACTACAGTGACCATAGGTAAGCAGGTGACACCTTCACTTTTGTGCTGGTCCTGCTACAGTGCCCATGGCTCAGCAGGTAATACACTTACCTTTGCTACTGGAAGATAGGAAGTTTGTGTTTGTTCTGTTTTTACCCCATGCAGGGGCACAGGAAAATAATTTTCTTGGGTGGCTTGTATAGGCCTTAGGGCCAATAGCCTAGTACCTACTTATGAACCTATGAACCTATGCATTCAGTGTTATTTTTTCCATTATTTAGACTGCATTGCAGAATTAGAGGTTGCTGTACTCTTGGGAGTGCCATCCTTTGAATGAGATATTAAACTGGGGAACATGTCATTTCACCAAAGATTATGTTTATTTATTTATTTTTTTTTATTTATTTAACATTTGTTGACCGGGAAAGTCCGACTAGGTTCCACAGATCCAGTTTTCAGCAGAGGCCCAGGGAGAAATACTCCAGGAGCATGTCTTTAGAATGTGGGAGGAAACCGGAGTACCCGGAGGAAACCCACGCGAATGCAGGGAGAACATGCAAACTCCACACAGAAGGCACCCCAGCCGAGAATCGAACCGGAGAACCTCTTGCTGTGAGGTGACAGCATTAACTGCTGCACCACTGCGCCGCCCAATTATAGATGTCAAATGCCAACATATCAATTTTCCAAACCTATATGTTGAAAATGCCTCAGAATACTAGAGAGCATGTATCTGACTGTGGGGGATTATGGTACAGTGAGAATCTGAGTACTGTTCCTTTCCCAACGGTAGTCTGATCTTGGAGTTAATGTATATAATTTGCAGGGTGTGTGGTTATACCCTCCTGCAAAAAAAGATGTTTTTGCTGTTTTCTTTTTAGTTTTTCAGATTTTGTTTTTGAGATGTTGGCATTCATCATTTAAAACCTTTAGTGAATTAGAATGAATCTGCTACACTGAAACTCATCTGTCTGAGATGGCGATAGTACAGATGGTTGTAGAAGTACCCAAGACACTTAATGAAAAGAACAGGGAAATCTTTTCCGGTGCCCTGGTAAAAATTCTCCTAGTCAGTATAAATACCACTTGGAAAAGAGGTAGCCAGCCTAGTGGGAGTAACCCCATCAACAAAGGATCCATGGATAGATAGATAGATAGATAGATAGATAGATAGATAGATAGATAGATAGATAGATCTATCTTACACAAGAAGCTTTTTCAATTACTGAACATTGGATGAAAATAAACCACCTAGCACTCAATGCCTCCAAAACTAAACTAATGGTATTTACCCCCTCAAAAACTACTCCTTTCGATATGAAGACATTCTTGATTACTAG
This sequence comes from Protopterus annectens, assembly GCF_019279795.1. Lineage (NCBI taxonomy): Eukaryota > Metazoa > Chordata > Ceratodontiformes > Protopteridae > Protopterus > Protopterus annectens. The sequence goes on from NC_056743.1 coordinate 338,782,454, forward strand.
TCAAAATAATTCATCCCTGGAACTGGTGTCTGAAACCAAGTTACTTGGTGTCCAAATTGACAACCAGCTTAATTTCAACTCCCATCTACAACTAAATATTAAAAAAACCCATCAAAAACTAGGCATGCTCTATTGTCAGAATCAGTACATCACAAGCTCCTCTAAAATCACTCTCTCTTCTTCCTTTCTTATCCCCTCCCTTCTCTATGGAGCACCACTGCTAACTAATCTTCAGTCCTCTCTAAAAAAACAACTTTCCTCTTGCTATAACAAAATCGCGAAGTTCGCTAACGGCCACAGGTCCTTCACCCACCACTGTTCCTCTCTCCAAAAAATAAATTGGCTTGAACTACCAAATCAACTCAACTATACTCAGCTAACTTTAGCCCACAAGCTCATTCTCAACCCATCTCTCTGTCCCTCCCTGTCTTCTGCCTTCAAGATGCACCTTCCCGATAGAGTTTTAAGGTCAAACAATCAAAACCTACTAGAAGTACATAAACCAACTCATCCCCCAGGTAAAAACTTACTATCCTTTAACCTAGCTCGTCTCTGGAACTCACTCCCACCATCCATTTGCACCACTTCCAATCATTACACATTCAAAAAATCTCTTCATATGTATCTAAGGTCCCAATGGGAATGCTCTTGCTCCCACCCCTCATAAAAATATGGTATTTACATCTTCTTTCACACTCATGTTACCTGACTGTACCTTATAATAGCTTATGTTTCTTACAAAATAACTACTCTGTATGTGTAAAGTAATATCACTTTTCACAGCATGAATACTTCACATTATCATTCGCTAGATTGTATTGTTTGACAGTTTTCTGAATTTTGAACTCAAATGTTTGTATCTTTTACAATTGTATTATTTTTATTAGCAATCTATTGTTCTGTACCTAGTTTGTTTGTTCTTGGAGCTTTTCTCCCCAGGACTCCATTGAAAACGGGCTCTTTTTGGCCCAATGGACTATCCTGGTAAACCAACTGCAAATAAATAAATAAATAAATAAATAGATAGATGGATAGATAGATGGATAGATAGATAGATAGATAGATAGATAGATAGATAGATAGATAGATAGATAGATAGATGGATAGACAGACATAGATAGGTAGATAGATAGATAGATAGATAGATAGATAGATAGATAGATAGATAGATATATAGATAGATAGGTAGGTAGATAGATAGATAGATAGATAGATAGATAGATAGATAGATAGACAGATAGATAGATAGACAGATAGATAGATGGGTGCTCACTCCCCACTGCCCCTTGTTTTCAATTATTAAGGAATTCCCAATATTATTCTAGCATGTCCAAAGGTCAGTTGTCAATCTCCTCTCCGGTCCAGCTGGTGAATCTGGGAATCTTGAGGCAATGTTATAACTGCCTCATGTACACAGACAACCCTCTCCTCCTCCCACATAACACAAATACTTGCGAGAGATGCAGCTATTTAGCCAAACTGGAGGCTGAGCTCTCTCAACTCAGGACTGGCAAGACCAGACAGGAGGAGAAGGCAACTACACACACCACAAAACCAGCCTCACATAATGCTACCACACCACTGAATCAAACACATAAACACACAAAGACATACTCGGAGGCACTGAGTAAAAATTTACCTAAACAGCAGAGGCCTCCAAAGCAGACACCCAAACAACTGCTACCTCAAGACACCCCACAAGCAACACATAAACCACAAAAGCAGTGTGCAAAGCAGTCACAGCCCTTAAGGCCAAATACAACACCAAACATACTTGTCATAGGTGACTCCATAGTCAGACACCCTGACGTCCCACTCACCAGACTGAACAAGGAGAGGGTCACAGTAAGCTGCCTATTGGGCGCTAGAATCCGCCACATAACACAAGCACTCTGGTCACTCCACGGCAAGTACAAATATGACACAGTCATTGTCCATGCTGGTGTGAACGACCTGAGACGTACCTCCCTGGACTACATGAAAAGAGACATAGAGGAGCTCTCTGATTATGTAGCCCAGGCAGGTATGACCCTGACCCTGAGCAGTATCCTTCCTTCACCAAGAATGATGCCACAATATAGAGACAAGATGATCAGCTTTAACAATTGGCTTAATGTCTGGTGTCATTCAAAGGGGATCCAGTGTCTGTCTGCCTGGGATGACATGCTTGACAAGCCACGCTGCTTCAAGGGACGGCTTGCACCTGTCACCCTGGGATTCGGATATTGGCTAAGGCTCTTGCCACCCCCATAGTGCCTTTTTTAGGCAGGGCTCAAATTCTAAACCTACCACCCTAGAAAACAAAAATGGGAAGAAACTGAGGGTAATGCTGCTCAATGCCAGAAGTCTAAATCTCAAAATGCACGCACTTGAGGCCCTTCTCAGTATAGAGAACATCGATGTCTGTGCTGTAACTGAAACCTGGTTCAAGGCTCCTGAGAGCACCCCGGCACTATTAGGTTTTACCTCATATCATGCGTTCTGGCCCCAAAACCCAGACCACACCACAAAAGAAGGGGGTGTATCCATATTCATAAAGGATACCCACACCTCCAGGTTGGTGGCAACGCACAAAGCTTCGGAAACCATCCAGGTGCAACTAACCATAGGCAAAACTGCTCTACAAATTGTAGCATGCTACAGGCCACCCTCTCAAACTCAGGAACCCCACACAGCCTTCCTGAAGACACTGGAGGGTATAAATGTATCTCCAAACACCATCATATTGGGTGACTTCAACTACCCGAATATAGACTGGGAACATTACTCAAGCCCTAACTTTCTAGCCCAACGGTTCCTGGAGTTCATAAATTCAAATGCCATGGAACAGCTAGTCACTGTTCCCACGAGAGGAGAAAATATACTAGATCTCATTATCACAAACATGGGGACAAAATGCTCCACACCGAGCATATATCCCTCATTGGTGAGATCTGATCATAAACTAATCTCACTGGAAATCCACATCCTGCCCCCACCCCAAACAAAAAAGACCACAGTGAAGAACTTCTCTAAAGCAAACTTCACACTACTCAAGACTGGTGTGGTATCCTTCAAGGCCCCTGAGCCAGTGGAAACCACAACCCAAGCTGAAGCCCTTACAAATGCCTTCTATGAACACCTCCAGGACTGCATGGATCAGGCAATCCCAAATAAAACCAAGACTCTTTCCACAAAGGGCAAAAGTCCAGTCTGGTGGACCTCAGCCATTAACAAACTTTACAATAAGAGGAGAAATCTATTACATGATAGAACAAAATCCATAAAAAAGTCACCCTGATCATTATTAGTAAAAAATACAAGCACTCATAAAATCAACTAAGGCCAATTTTGAGAGAAAAATTGCCATGGATTCAAAGGACAATCATAAGGCCTTTTTCAGCTATGTTAGGAACCTGGGTGGAAACTCCCAGATATGCTCAAAATTAGTCCAAAATGATACAAAATCACTGAACCCACAGACATTGCCAACATACTGGCAGACAGGTTCAGTGCAAACTTCACCCCCTCTCCCCTAAAGGAGAGATAACTATCCCAGCAGAGTGTAGCCTCCCAGACATCTCAAATGCGCAGGTTAAAGCTGCTGTCTATAAAGCTAAAAACACAGCATCAATGGGACCGGATGGTGTCCCCGGCTGTGTGCTACATGAGCTAAATGAGGAATTAAACCCGCACATAAGGCAGCTGTTTAATCTCAGCCTTACCACAGGATACGTGCCCAAGGAGTGGCGCGGCAACTGTGGTCCCACTCCACAAAGGCGGTGCCTCTAGGGACCCTGGTAATTACCGCCCATAAGCTTAACAAGTCTAGTCTGCAAAGCTATGGAGAGGATCATAATGGAGCTCATAAACAAAGATATAGGGGACTTGCAGACATTGGACCCGACCCAGTTTGGCTCCGTCAAGGGCAGATCATGCCTTTTGAACTTGGTCGACTTCTTCAAAACAGTCACCAAGGCCATTGATGAGGAAAGGCAGTCCATACAGCCTACCTTGACCTTGCAAAGGCCTTCGACACAATACCCCACTCGGGTATTGTAGAAAAACTTACCAGCTTAAATATAAACCCACATGTCACAAGATGGGTTGCAAACTGGCTTAAGGACAGAACCCACAGGGTTAGAGTTGCTGGCACTATATCAGACTCCAAGCCGGTCACAAGTGGTGTCCCACAGGGCTCGGTCCTTGGCCCCCTATTGTTCGGCATCTACTTCTCAGAAGTACAGGCCAACATGGGAAGACTTTGGCTGACAAAGTTTGCAGATGACTGCAAACTGGGCGCCATAGTGGAAAGTGCATCGGACACAGATATCCTTCAGAAGGGACCCACGGAAACAGATAGCTGGTGCCAGAGCCATGGTCTGAAGTTAAACGCCAAAAAATGTATAGTCATACCCTTCGGGAAAAACAAGGTAACCCCAAGCTACCATATAGGTGGCAATCCACTAAGCACAGAAGAGGTTATCAGGGACCTGGGGACCCAGGTAGACAGTGGCCTTTCTTTTGACACTCATGTTGCTAAAGTGGTTAGAAAGACCTTCTACATTGCCCACCTGATCATGAAGGGATTCACATCCAGATCTAGTGAGGTCATTGTTCCCCTGTACTCTTCACTTATCAGACCAATGATCGAGTACAATGCCCCATTCGGGATGTATCTCACCCGACATCTGCAGCAATTGGAGAGACCCCAAAAGTTCCTCACCAAAAGGATAAAGGGACTCCAAAATCTGTCATATGATGCCAGATTGAAGAAACTCCAGCTCTATTCAGTTGCATACTGTTTGCTCAGAGGTGACATGTGCCTGACATACAAGGCCATGTCCAACCCGGAATTAATGGACATGCTCCACCTCAAAAAATCCAAATCCACCAAAACCACTAGAGCAAGCGACTTAAACCTTAGCACGGATATAAATAGGATGTGCTGGAGGGATAGATTTATCACTCAGAGACTCCCTATGCTGTGGAATAAAATCCCGATCCATGTGAGGCAGAGCACCTCGCTGGCTCTGTTCAAGAGAAATCTTGACCTGTGGATGGGAGATCGTTGGTTTATCCCAGGAATCATCTCTGTGTCACTGCTGGACAGAGGCACAACAAACTAATGGGCACAGTATTTTTTTCATATAAGGGGTGGCGTAAGCCACAAAAATTTGGGCTAGGCTTATAAATGCCTTAGGGCAGATAGCCTAGTATAAACCTATGAACCGATAGATAGATAGATAGATAGATAGATAGATAGATAGATAGATAGATAGATAGATAGATAGGTAGGTAGACAGATAGATAAATAGTTATATAGGTAGATAGATAGACATTTGGAAACACTATATAAGAATCTTTAGCTCCTTGGTGGCCTCCATTCTCAGTCTGATATACATAGTAAAGTTGTCTGTCTGTAGAACTAAAAAGTGGAAAAGACTGGATCAGTACTAGAATAATTAACAAATTAATACATTGTCCAGTGTCAGTAAGGTACCATATATGGAGCTGTTAAAAACTGGATACATTGTCAAGTGTCAGTAAGGCACCATATATGGAGCTGTTAAAAACTGGATACATTGTCCAGTGTCAGTAAGGCACCATATATGGAGCTGTTAAAAATGGATACATTGTCCAGTGTCAGTAAGGCACCATATATGGAGCTGTTAAAAAATGGTTACATTGTCCAGTGTCAGTAAGGCACCATATATGGAGCTGTTAAAAAATGGATACATTATCCAGTGTCAGTAAGGCACCATATATGGAGCTGTTAAAAAATGGATACATTGTCCAGTGTCAGTAAGTCATCATATATGGAGCTGTTAGATACATTGTCCAGTGTCAGTAAGGCACCATATATGAAGCTGTTCAAAAATAAAATTATATGTCAACAGATCTAATCTTAAGTTTTGTACAGGATGAAAATGTCATGTTTCTGTAATCACCGTCCCATCTTTATTAATATGATATGATATCTGCTAGTCTTATATCTTTGAGGAAATATAAATGATAAATTTAAGGTGAAATGTTGAATGAAAGTAAACCTTAAAGCATGCATAAGGGGGAAGTGCACATTTTGCTATTGAGATGAGTAATGTGTGATCAAATACAGGTCTATGTCAAGTCTTCGAACACTTAAAATTTTGAACGTTACATGGTCGAGACCAAACGTTCAAAATTTCAAGTGTTCAAAGATTAACTTTCAGCGGTGCCGTATGGTGCAGATAGGGATAATTTCTCTTTTCTGCACTGAAGTGCAGTCTCGGAATTGGTATATTTAAGTGGGGGGTGTGAGGGGCACAGGGGAGTTTGCCCCCCTGCTCACAGTGTTAAGGTGTGTTTTTCTATTTTTTTTTTAATGTGATATTCGAACATCCAAATGTCGAACATTTGGTCTCAACAATGTAATGTTCGACATTTTGGATGTTCGAATATTTAACATAGACCCTCAAATACATGTGCTATGGAAAAGATATTAGTAGTTATAGAAACTATAGGTAAAAACGCTAAAGCTTATTCTTAATAGTAAGATTCATGTGAATTGTCCTTCTTAGAATAGCAGATTATATTCTATAAATTAATTAATATATATTATTATGTGTCATGCATGTCTGTTCTTAGAACAATAAGCTTTAGAACTTTTTATTCAAAGTCTAATTAGTTGACTGTTTCATTGTTTGCATTCAGGATATGAGCGCATTAAGATACAGACAGATTTTGGTGTCTTGCACACCTACATTACTAACAAAAACAAAACCCTCATGGCAACTATTCTGTTACTGTTAACATTTGCTGATTCAAAGCAATCATATTTATAGGTTCATAGGATGGTACTCGGCTATCGTCCCTAGGGCCTATACAAGCCTAGACTTAACAATTCCCTGGCTATTTCTTCCCACAATATTTACTTCCCTGGACCCCTGCCTAGCAAGGTGACTGACGTCATCCCCAGGGTGCATTTCCTATCTCCCATCCAATCGTCAAGTTCCTTTTGAAGAGGGCCAAAGAGGTACTCTGCTTGACATGTATGGGCAGTCTATTCCAGAGTCTGGGGAGTCTCTGGGTCAGGAACCTATCCCTCCAGCATATTTTGTTCATTGTGATTGACAAGGTTTAGATCCCTGGAGCATGTGGCTCTGAGGGATTGGGATTTCTTTAAGTGTAGCATATCCAACAGCTCTGGGTTTGACATGGCCTTGTATGTTAAGCAGAGATCACCTCTGAGTAGACGATATGTGACAGAGTATAACTGGCGTTTATTTAGACAGTCAGCATAGGGCATCTGCTTTAGGCCTGTGATTCTTTTAGTGAGGTATTTCTGCAGCCTTTCCAGTTGTTGCAGATGTCTTGAGAGGTACATACCAAACAGGGCATTGTATTCTATAATGGGTCTAATGAGAGATGAGTACAGTGGGACAATGACCTCCTTTTTTCTGGATAAAAATCCCTTAGTGATGAGCTGTGCCACATAGAAGGATTTCCTGACTGTTGTGGTGATGTGGTTATCGAAGGTAAGACCACTGCCCACCTGTGTCCCTAAGTCTCTTATCACACTTTCGGTGTTTAGTGTACTGCCACCTATGTGGTAATTTATGGATACATGTTTTTTCCCAAAGGGGATAACTATACATTTCTCGGCATTGAGCTTGAGCCCATGGCTCTGGCACCAAGCATCTGTTTCTGTAAGGACCTTTTGTAGAATATCCACATCATTTGGGGATTCAATAATGGCCCCCAGTTTGCAGTCATCTGCGAACTTTGTTAGCCAGAGTCTCTTAGTGTTGGCCTGTACTTCAGAGAAGTAGATGCCAAACAAGAGCGGTCTCAGGACTGAACCCTGAGGTACTCCACTTGTCACTTGTCTGGAGCTGGATTTGGAGTTGGCTACTTTTACACTGTGGGTTCTGTCAATAAGCCAGTTGGCAACCCATAAAGTGATGTAGGGATTAATGCCCAGCTTAGTAAGTTTATCTATGATTCCAGAGTGGGGGATGGTGTTGAAGGCCTTGGCAAGGTCCAGATAGGCTGTGTGGTCCACCTTACCCTTGTCCATGGCTCTGGAGACTGATTTGAAGAAGTCAATCAGGTTCAGGAGACAAGATCAACTCTTCACGAACCCAAGCTAGATGGGGTCCAGTGTTTGAAGGTTGCCAATGTCTTTGTTTATAAGTTCCATGATAATATGTTCCATGGCCTTGCAGATCAGACTCATCAGACTGAGTTGGCGGTAGTTCCTGTGATCCAAGGTGGATCCCCCTTGTGAAGTGGGATAACTGTAGATGTACACCACTCAGTGGGCTTGAAGCCTGAAGTGAGGCCATGATTAAACATGACACTTAGGTGAAAGTTCATTTTGTAGTTCATGTAGTATACAGGCCAGGATGTCATTTGGTCCCATGGATGCTGTATTCTTAGCTTTGGAGAGTGCATTTTTTACCTGTGTGGCCATTATTACCAGAATTTGGCAATCTTTCGGTATTGAGATGGGCCCTTTAGGGGGTGAGAGGGGGGGTGAAGTCGGCACTGAATCGATCTGCCAGGATATTGACAATATCCTTGGGATCGGTATAATTAATGCCATTCTGTTTTAGCTCAGAGCAGATCTGAGCATTGCCATTTAGATTCTTGACATAGCTATAGAATGCCTTGTGGTTGTCTTTGGAATCTTTGGCAATTTTATTTTCGTAACTAGCTTTGGAGGATTTTATGAGGGATCTCAGCTTCTTACTGAGGCTGGTAAGGGAGTTTTTTGCATCCTGAGATTTTCCTCTTTTTGTAAAGTTTGTTTATGGCAGGGGACCACCATTTTTTGGAGGAGAGCATCTTGGTTCTATTTGGGATGGCATGATGCAAGAGTGGATGTGCTCGTACAGTGCCTTAGTGTAGGATTCAGCAGTCAAACTTGCAGTTCCCATCTGCATGGGTGTCATGAAGTTTGTTACTTCTGACTTGAGTAGCATGAAGATGGCTTTGTAGAAGTTTTTCACGGAGGTTTCCTTACTGTGGGTGGGGGTGGGATGTGGATGTCAAGGGTGATTAGCTTATGGTCAGACCTGACCAACGAGGGGGTGACCATAGGTGTGGAGCATTGATTTCCCATGTTGGTAATGACCAGGACTAGGATATTGGAGCCTCTGGTGGGACTATGGATTAGTTGCTCCAGGGCATTAGAATTTATGAATTCCAAGAACTGTTGGGCAAAGGTGTTGGTACATGAGTAGTTTTCCCAGTTAATGGGAGGGTAGTTGAAATCACCAAGTATTAGGGTGTTTGGTTGTATCTTAATATTTTCCTGTATGTTTAGAAATGTATAGTGAGAATCTTGGGGCATGGTGAGGGATCTGTAGCAAGCTACAATTTGGATTGCAGTCTTACCTAGTGTTAGTTGAACCTGGAGAATTTCATACGCATTGTGTTGGGCAACTAGCTTGGTGGTGTGAATATCCTTGGTGAATATGGACACTCCTCCACCTTTAGTGTTTCGGTCCTGCTTTGGTGGCCAAAAAGTGTGGTAAGAGTTGTAGCCTGGTATTGCAGGGGTCCTCTCTGGATCCTTGAACTAGGTCTCAGTTACTGCACACATATCGATGTTCTCCATATTTAGAAGTGCCGCTAGAGAGTGTATTTTGAGGTTTAGACTTCTAGCATTGAATAGCATTACCTTCAGATTTTGCATGTTTGTACCTGTTACGATGGTGGTTTTGTCCTTTGAACTTTGCCTAAAAAGGCATTATAGGGGTGGCAAGAGCCTTAGCCAGTAACCTGAATCCCAGGGGTGACAGGTGCAGACCATTTCTGGCAAAGCATCATGGTCTGTTGATCATGTCATCCCAGGCAGACAGATACTGGATCCCCTTTGAATGATGCCAGAAGCTTAGCCAATTGTTGAAGTCAGTCATTTTGTCCTTATACTGTAGTATCATTCTGGGCGAAGGCAGGATGCTACTCAGGGCTAGGGTCACTTTTAATTCTGAACACTGGGCCTTGGTTTTGCAAAGCTTGCACCAGGCAATGGTGAAGGACAGCTATTGATTAGGGCCATTGTATACTATACATGGATGACTATACATGTCAGGGATGGGGGAAGGGCACCTTTGTTCCAATGTAGGGAAATGAGACCCTCTTTGGTGAAACAACAGTGGACGTGAATGAAATGGTACTCATTCTTGTTTACAGGATAATTTAGGCTTCATCCAAGTTGGCTTTAAGTGAAGCGACAACAATAAATAGACATTACGTGAGCCCAGGACTGGTTTAGCTATAAACCGTGTATGCCGGAGTAGTCAGAAATAGCTTGCAGTAGAGGTCTGCAGACAGGAAGCTACCGAAGAACAGTTTCAGAATAATTGCCATTATCTCAGACACATTTTCTGTTTATTGTAGCAAACGCCCCTGAAAAGTGAAACAATCAAATAGTGCCCATCTAAGTAAGTTTCTCATTGACTGCACAGGTGTCAACCCTATTAGTTCAAGAAAATACAGATTTTAAGGAGCAATTTACAGAGATTAGGAGCATTTTTAAATTATTACTCACTTAAAAACTTGCTATAGCATGCTGATATGTATTAATGTGCATTTTCAGAAGAGGCATAAGTCTAAAGTGTTGTTTAGTAAGCATAATCCCAGCTACATTCTGTCACAAACTGGCGCATTGGATGAGTGACAACAGTTCTGTGACAATATCATGGTCAGTCATAAAACTCTAGAACACCTGGGAAGCACACGGGTTTCACCTTTGTTATGCTGCCTTTGTTGTCTGAGTTACAGCTCAGTATCAGGTGACTATAAGTGTAATTTTAAAATCCAAGCTAATATGCAAATGTTGAATTCCACAAGTGCAGCCAGGTTTTAAGTAGCACACATATTTAGCATACTATGGAAGTGATCACAGGTCTAATTTACTATTTGTCATATCTTTTGATAACTTGGCTTATCAGGATTTATGAACTAAGATGAAAATATGAATATGTCGGTCATGGACTGGAAGAGAGGCATACCCCCAAGAAGGACCCCTCTTTTTATAAATTATGTGAAATGTGAAAAGCTGTGGTGATCCTGGTGGTATATACTTGTCTAATACAGGTCATTGCTGTCCACCAAGTTACTGACATCCACAAGCCAGCTACGTCTACAGCCAAAGTCATTGCCAATACTAGTTTTATGTATATGCAAGACAGAATGAAGCACACAAGGATTTGATTAAATGCCTGTTGCCAAGAATATGTTGACACAGTTGAACCATTCACTGAAAATAAGAAGAACTGTACAAGGTGGGAATTTTAGGGTGCCCATATTGTTGTAACTGCATTTCTGTTATTAACAGGGCTGTTAATATTTGAGCTATTCCCAACATTTTCCCCATAACCACATCACCAGTTTTGTCAATTTCTTTAGACCATGTTTCACTTAAGGGGTTGATTTACAATCTGGCAGGAGAAGAATAGCTGATACCTCTTTTATCCTCACCTGATGAACTCATTTTCTGGGCTGCTATGGAACAACAGGCCTGCTGATACCTCTTTTATCCTCACCTGATGCACTCATTTTCTGGGCTGCTATGGAACAACAGGCCAGCTGATACCTCTTTTATCCTCACCTGATGCACTCATTTTCTGGGCTGCTATGGAACCACAGGCCAGCTGATACCTCTTTTATCCTCACCTGATGCACTCATTTTCTGGACTGCTATGGAACAACAGGCCTTGTGTTCTTTCATTTCTTCTTAACTCTCCTTTCATTTTTATCCTGTTCCCAGACACTGAATATGGGACAGAGAGAAATCTTCCTGCCCTTCAGCAAGCATACTCCTCAAAGGCTGTCATCAGACCTGCTCCCACGTCTGCCATAAGTTACCTGATGCTCATGCTTGACAAATGAACTTCATGCTTGCTGTATTTTTCAGGCCATTTTACCTTAATAATAAGCTTGCCAGTGTAATTGCCATTAGATCGAACTAAAACCACGAAACAGACCAATGAACACAAAAACCTTTGAGGAAACAGCCCTGCAGCAGTAAATTCAGTGAATCCAATAAAAGCAAATAATCGCTTAGTATAATTAATATTGTAAGCACTTTTATTACACACAAGAACTTTCGGTAGGCTCAATATCCCACCTTCTTCAGACGAAACAATACATTCAAGGGAAAACTTCACTTAAATACTTTTTACCCTTGTTAATGACCTCATAATTGAGGACCCACCTACAATTAAAAACGCTACTATTAAAAAGATAAAACCTTTCAATGAATTCTAAAAGAACCTATTATACACACTATTTAAAAACAATACAAACCACATATATAAACCATAAATACTATTGTTCTATATCATATTAGAACATGTATACATATTGGAAATAATAGTAATAATGAACAAACCAATACATGACCCCATATAAAACGAGGTATAATTCCATCCATAAAAAACACAATGATAAAAAACAGGAACAGCTCCATAAACATGGAAAATCATCTACCCAGACCAGCCCAGCCCTCTAAAGCTGGTGAGAGACTAATGTGCTAACTAAACATATAACCTACACTGACAGGATGTTCCCTCCATATTTCTAAAAAACACGAATGCCTTCGTTTTTTGGGGCACCAAAAATTCATAAGTCCATTACAAAACCCCCATTTAGACCAATTGTGGATAGTAGGGGGTCGATATTGGTGGCTTGCGCCAAATATGTTGACACTATACTTAAGCCACTTATTAAGACAGAAAAACAAATCTGTAAGGATTCGTGGGACTTTTTGGGGAACATCAACGAAATAGTTTTATATGGGGTCATGTATTGGTTTGTTCATTATTACTATTATTTCCAATATGTATACATGTTCTAATATGATATAGAACAATAGTATTTATGGTTTATATATGTGGTTTGTATTGTTTTTAAATAGTGTGTATAATAGGTTCTTTTAGAATTCATTGAAAGGTTTTATCTTTTTAATAGTAGCGTTTTTAATTGTAGGTGGGTCCTCAATTATGAGGTCATTAACAAGGGTAAAAAGTATTTAAGTGAAGTTTTCCCTTGAATGTATTGTTTCGTCTGAAGAAGGTGGGATATTGAGCCTACCGAAAGTTCTTGTGTGTAATAAAAGTGCTTACAATATTAATTATACTAAGCGATTATTTGCTTTTATTGGATTCACTGAATTTACTGCTGCAGGGCTGTTTCCTCAAAGGTTTTTGTGTTAATTGCCATTAGATGCAATTTCTAGACTAATGCCAGCTGCACTGAGTGCCACTTTTCAATTATTGACTCTTTCTTTTTTTTTGTTTAGCAAAAACCCCAGTGTATTGTGGGAGTATAAAACAATAACTTTCCTCACAAATGAAACATAATTCTATCTTGAGCCCATACAGCCTTATTCTCTTTGCTGTACTTCTGTCAACGTGAGCTCAGGGCAGCTGTCCATTCAATAGTTCTCAGTCTTGAAACACATGCTGTTGCCCCTTCCTTTTTGTTGAGGAGCTCTCCACAATCCAACCTTCCTTCTTGGTTCATAGGTTCATAGGTCCGTAGGCTGGTACTAGGCTATCAGCCCTAGGGCCTATACAAGCCTATCTATAACAATTCCCTGGCTATTTCTTCCCACACTATTTACTTCCCTTGACCCCTGGCAGGGAATTAGTTAAAACAAAGAAGTAACAGTTGAAGATGTCGACCCCCGTATGTATCATTTGTGAACGGAGTGCTCTTGGTCTTCTTATTTAACGCTGCTATTGATGTTGTCTCCCTGTGAGGATGTGAGCCTGTGACTAGCGAAATGAATGGAGTGTACATCTGCTGCCCTCTAGACCACATTTTCTCCTTCTGTAGGACCACCCTAAAATGACATACTGGGTAGGTTTGCTGATAACTAAAACATGTGTCTTGTTCCCCTCCTCCAACCATTCTGCCATTGTTATGCCTAGGAGCATGTTCTGTTAAAAAAAAAAAAAAGACTCAGCAGGTCTCCACAGTGGTAAGAAAGGCATTCTATATTGCTCATCCCATAAGTAAGGACATTGCCTCCAGGAAAAAGAAGCTATAACCTCCCTGTACTCTTCCCTCATCAGGCCAATAATTGAGTACAATGCCTCTTTTGGTATGTACCCTTCCAAGCACCTGCAGCAATCGGAGAGACCACGAAGGTTCCAAACAAGGAAAATTCAAGGTCTTCAGCATCTGTCCTGTGGGGATTGGCTGAAATCACTGTCACTTTATTCTGCTTCATAGAGACTAGTCAGTTGCACTTAAGGCAATCTCTGACACTGCCTTATTGGAAATGCTGCATATCCTCAAGTCAAATGGTACACGGGTTACTAGCGCTAAAGACCTTAACCTGGTATGTAACATTAATAGAATCTGCTGGAGGGACAGATTTGTCGACCAAAGGTTACCACACCTTTCTAACAGACTCCCACTTCATGTCAAATAGAGCACCTCTTTGGCCCTCTTCAAATGCAATTTGGATGATAGGCTTCACCCTGTGGGTTCTACCTGTCTCCCTCTTGGACAAGTACAAAGGTACTGATCTTGCAAATTAGGATTGAACTTGGCTAGGCTTATCAGGACCCTAGGGCTATTAGCATACTAACTTTGAATGATCCTATGATTGTTTCTTTGCTTTGTAGTATGAGTTAGACTTACCAAGTACATACAGACCTTTTCCATAAATATCCCATCATAATTCACTGGTAAAACTAAGGGTTTCTGGGTGTCCTACTTCGTTGTATAGTTACATGTAGCCCTGATTACTCCACAGAGCACTGCTATAAATATATCCTGACAACATTGTCTCATATTCAGAAGAACAAACATTGGCAATGTCAACCATAACCTCTTAAATAAGTTTATATTTGTATATCTTTTGTCTTGTTCCTCTAGGTTATCTTTAAGCAGTGCCCTAGTAAGGTTCTCCAAGCCTCCACATTCTCTTTAAAAGCCAATTAGTGGCTACATTGTAGGCAGTTGGTGACTTAAATGTACCCTTGTCTTGTCATTGCTAGCACATAAATGCTTTGCTACCTTACGGATTTGACCCCCGCCACTTACAACTGCCTATAAATCCATGTACATCAACTTATACAGAGCCTACTACAAGGTGAGACAGAATGACCCCCCCTTACACCTGCCTATAAATCCATGTACATCCTAATACAAGGTGCTACAGAATGACCCCCGCCCCCTTACACCTGCCTATAAATCCATGTACATCAATTTATACAGAGCCTAGTACAAGGTGTGACAGATTGAGCCCGCCCACTAACACCTGCTTATAAATCCATGTACATCAACTTATACAGAGCCTAATACAAGGTGCTACAGAATGACCCCCCCTTACACCTGCCTATAAATCCATGTATATCAGCTTATACAGAGCCTACTTCAAGGTGCAACAGAATGAGCCCCCCCCTTACACCTACCTATTAATCCATGTACATCAGCTTATACAGAGCCTAATACAAGGTGCTACAGAATGACCCCCCCTTACACCTGCCTATAAATCCATGTACATCAACTTATACAGAGCCTACTTCAAGGTGCGACAGAATGACCCCCCCCTTACGCCTGCCTATAAATCCATGTACATCAACTTATACAGAGCCTACTTCAAGGTGCGACAGAATGACCCCCCCCCCTTACGCCTGCCTATAAATCCATGTACATCAACTTATACAGAGCCTAATACAAAGTGCGACAGAATGAGCCCCCCCCTTACACCTGCCTATAAATCCATGTACATCAACTTATACAGAGCCTAATACAAGGTGCTACAGAATGACCCCCCTTACACCTGCCTATAAATCCATGTACATCAACTTATACAGAGCCTAATACGAGGTGCGACAGAATTATTTTATTTTGCTTATTTTGCTTTTGTTTACCACGAAAATCTGGTTGGGTTTAGATAAATTCTGAAGATGGCCATGGAAAAAAGCTCCTCAGATTTTTTTTAATTATCAATATTACTAATTAGAATGACAATATGGAAATCCAAGTAATCTCCGTGGTATCCCCGAAGTCTCAAAACAACCCTCTAAAGTGTAGTGGGTCCAAAAACAAGACAGTGTAAGAAACTTCTCTGTGTGGAAGATTTTCAGTCCATATATTTCTAGTTAATCACTGTATATTAATCAGATCAGACAATAGTAGTAGAAGTAGCGAACTAGCTAACATAGCCCTGGGCAAATGCGAGAAGGACTTTGTGTTAAACAACACAGATTACATGCAGCATATCACATGCTATTTACGTTTTATTGATGACATCTTTATTGTGTGGGAAGGTGACACCTTGCAGCTTGGAGATTTTATCACTTACCTCAATAAACAACCCCCTTCCTGAAGTTTACCTCTTCCCATAGCTGTACTTCAACCACTTTCTTAGATATGCAGATTTCCAAGGACACCAACACTAACAGAATCACCAGTGATCTATTCAGAAAACCAGCGAGGGTTAACTTATTACTCCACAGTAAAAGTCTACATCCTACAAAAAACAAGTATAATGTAGTGAAATCCCAAGGCTATAGATTAGCTCGAATTACCACAGAGATGGAACCATTTTTGAGAAACCTGAACAACTTAGAGAATGATTTTCTAGTGAGAGGCTATGAAAGTCAGATGTTAAAAAAACATCCTGGAACCCATTATAGAACTGAAAAGGACTGAAGCACCTTCACTCAACCTCCCCAGTAGAAAAATGTTAAGTAATCCCACAGAGAATAACAAATGCAAAAATAGCTGCATCCTGACATACACTTTGGATTATCACAGTATCAAAAATATTATTGAAGAAAACTGGGACATTGTCACAGGAAACCCTTTTCTGATTAACATCTTAGGTGAAGCCCCATTTGTTTATAGGAAGGCCAGGAACATTAGAAGTTTTGTTGAATTTAAACCTAGACCATGTGAGAAAAGCACTAAAAGATGTGAAACTAATTGTACATTTTGTATATTTATACAGCAAGGTGATAGTTTTTATTGCCCTTATTTAAAGAAGATCATTAAAACCAGTGCAGGGGGTGACTGTAACACTAAAAAAGTAATTTACAGGGCACAGTGCAATGAATGTGATGCATTCTATGTGGGCAAGACTGTAAATAAACTCAAGCGTAGGATTTCATGTCATCTGTCAGAAATCCGTTCTGGATATAAAAATAATGCACTAGCCAAACACCTTTCTCTTCATAAAAGACACACAGGTTTTAAGTTCCAGATCCTGGATCGCACAGACATGGATGATCTTGAAGGAGACATTCCGAATATTCTGGAGAAACATGAATTCGTGTGACAATTAAAGCTGAACACTTTTAGGAAGCCTGGACTAAACTTCTACTATTCAATTAAAAGTGCACTGGAACTTGGAAAATTGCCACATTGTCTACATGAATAATTGCATTTTATTTTATTTTATTCTACAATTAGTTTTAAATACCATTTTAAATCAGTTGAAATTTAAGTGTATATTTTGTTTCCATAATCATACATACATTTTTTCTTATTTTTTTTCTGATTCTTTTTTCGACTTTATTCAAAATGGTGTGTATTAATAATACTAACTAATTATACAATTATATATTTTTTTATAGATTGTTTTTAGGGTTCTTGTACACAGACCTGAAGAAGTCTAGAAGGACGAAAGCAATCTTTGTTAACAATAGGTTATGAAAATAGTAATCGATTTTTACATGCAAAATTTATATGTATATATTTATATCTATATATATATATATATATATATCTATATATATATATATATATATATATATATATATATATATATATATATATATATATGTATATATATATATATATATATATATATATATATATATATTGCCAAATGAACTAAGGCTGATATATTTCCAGCCATGTAGTATATTGTCTTGGATAAAATCACATACTTAATAATCTGGTTAAATAAGAGGTACCACATCATTATAAATTTTATTTAAAGTACTTAAGGGTTATATATTATTATGATAGCTACTAAGTAGGGCAGGACCAGCTCGAATGTCACACTGATGAGGGAAGGGATGTGAATTTAACATGTGTACCAATACCACTTTGTTTTACAGCACAATAAACCACTCCCATGCCTGATAAAAAGTATATATATGTTTAGAAAGCTTGTGATGAAATTATTACTCTATTTTTGTTTTACTTGGATCGCTTGTCTGTGTACTTAATAAAGGATTTTCGACTAGAAACAAACTGCCTGCCTTGCTTGGATTACTTTTGAATACTTAGTAATGCTGTACAATTATATATTTTCTATTATTATTTTTTGTTTTGTTTAGGTTTTGATTTAAGATGAGTTTAAGTTCGCTACTTCTACTACTATTGTCTGATCTGATTAATATACAGTGGTTAACTAGAAATATATGGACTGAAAATCTTCCACACAGAGAAGTTTTTTTTTACAATATGCAAATTCAATACAAGTATTTACAGAGTACATGATATTTTAAACAGTGTGGATAAATATCTAAATATTGACAAATCATGTCAATTTACATAGCGTCAAATATCTTATTTCTATGATGACCTTATTAGTCTGAGTCAGTTGTGGTGTAGATTCTTTACCATTTGGTGTAGCAGAGAGAGGAAATAAAATAGCATAAACAATACAGAACACACATTTTGTTTCAAAGAAGGAGATGGCAGTCTTCTCAAAGGCACTATTTTGGTGGTTAGTACTTAAAGCCTCAGTCTTTAGACAAAGTTAACAAGATAGGAGGTGTTATGGTTTTGTTTGATGTGATCAAAAGAAATTCAGTTACAGAGAAGGAAAAAGAGAGGGACAGAAAGAATAGAGTGTGTAATAAAGGTAATATGTAGAGGAGTAAACTGCATGTAAAGAAAGGGAATAGGTACCATAGTAAGGGAATGGCATGTAAAGAAAGGAATAGGTAGTGAAGTAAGAGAACAGCATGAATTAAATGCATAGAGTCCCTTGCTGTTCTTGATATTATGCCTGTAAAATCTTGGCAGGTACCTTACTGGGTTTGAATTAGCAAATAAGTGATATGGATTAGGGCAGACAGTAATTATGAGCAGAACGGAGGGTAGGAAGGAATGAATGTGAAAGAAGTAACAGTGGGGGGAGGTAAAAGAGTGAGTAGGAAGATGTGGTGGGGGAAAGATAAAAGGACAGGTGGTGCTATTAATGTTGTGGGGGAGGGTGGGAATTTACAAGAGTGAGAGTGACACTGGGAGAAAGGGAGGGGTGGTAAGCTTCTGGGACCGGCAGCAGATTATATAAAGGTTATGGGCTGTGTACACAGAGTTAGACAAGGAATGAGAGCAGTCGGTATTAAAATTAGTTGGAAGTTATCCAGCTAGTCTGTTGGAGTGCAGGATCCAAGCCATTTGTCCATTAGATGAGATTTTAGTTGTGTTTTGAAAGGGCTTAACTCTCGGATTCATTGTTAATGGAGGGTAGTTCCAGGTTTTGGCAATATTATTTTTGTACGAGCATTCTTCTGCACTATTGTATTCTCTGTTGCTGGTCAGAAGTGATTTATGTCTGGAATGTAAAGCCCTATTTTGGGAATATTGTTGAATGATGTTATTTAGGGATGGTCAGTTTTCAGGCTTATGGAGAAGTATGTGTCCTGTTGTCAGTTGGATGTGAGTTAAGTAGTGTGGGGGTTCTAACCAGCTGAGCTCTTTGAGAGTCAGACAGTGGTGTCCTCTGCAATGCAGGCTGGTGGCAATTTGTGCCGTTTTATTTTCACGTTGGTCCAATTTTTTTAAAAGTGTTACTTGAAGGTTAGTAAAAATGTAGTAAACTGTAGATTGTAGTAAGAAAGTGGTGGCTATACATGTTCTGGGTGTGTCAGTGATGTATATACTTTATATATATATAGATGCTAGATAGAGAGGGAGGGAGGGAGAGGAATCTGATCATTCTATTTCTATTTTTTTCTGCTTGTGATATCTGGAGGTCTAGTTTTAGCTGCTCATTTCTGATGACACATAGTAGTTTTGCCTCTGTTACCTGTTCGATCCTGGTGTTGTGGAGCATTGTCTGGGAGTAAAGAGTATTAGGTTGTTTTTTGGGAGGGGGTTTACTAGGATTTATGAGTTACGGAACCATGACTCGACAGATGAGAATGATTCTTTTGTAATGTCTTTCATAGAGCTGATCGATGTGGAATCATCTGCATGTTGGGCTATATTAGCATGTTTAGCTCTTGTATGGAGGTCATTAATGAAGATGTTAAAAAAGTCCAAGGCCTAGAATCTATCATTGTGTAACTCCTTTGTGTAGGGCGAGGAAAAAGGAACAGTCAGTTTTCCATGTTCTGTCTTGTGCTCTGTTTGATTGGTATGAAACCAATGAAGGGAGTTTTATCCAGGCCTATGCAGGAGAGTTTTTGAAAAAGTATCAGATAGGATATTGTATCAAAAGCTTTGGCTAGATCTAGGAAAAGTGCTGAAACTAGGTTACCTTCCTTTCTTTATGTATAAATGGTTCTGCTGAGATTCGGTAGAGCAGTTGCAGTGCTATGATGGGGACTACAACAGTGTTGTGTACAGGGGAGGAGTTGCTATTCTAGCAGATAGCTGATTATTTCGGTATGCATTTATCTAGTCCTTTTGATAAGGGTGACAGTACAGCTACTGGCCTGTAATTGGAAAGTGGATTTACCTTCTTTGTGATATGGTATGAAAAATGATTTTTTGCAAATTGATACAACAATGTGTTCCACTTGGGATCTATTTCTCAGCACTGATATTGGATAGGAAATTGTTTTAGCTGATATTTTAAGATACTCAGCTGCTAGATTGTCTGGGGCATTGGTATCAGGTTTTAGTTTCTGGAGGAGTTTTTCTATCATGGCAGTTGAAGCAGGTCAAAGAGAAAAATGTTCAAGGAAGTTATTAGATTGAGGGGGGCTTTGAGTGCTGGTCTGAATTTGTCATTAGTCAGAGTAAATGGCTGTGTTGGTATTAAACTGATTAGCAATTTTGTTATGTTGGTTTGCTGTTTTTATTTATTTATTTATTTATTTTTTGGATAGGTTGTGTGGCTTGTCTCGGATTTATCAGTGTATTAACTTATACCCAGAAAAGTTTGGGGTTATTAGATGACTTGTTTTGGGGTGCTCAGTAATAGGTTTTCCTACATTTCGTATTGAGATATTTAGGCTTGTTTCTAAGTTGTGCGTATGCAAGGCTGTAGTCTCTTTTCTGGTTTACTACTTGACCAAGTTTTCCAAGCTTTGCCTTCCTGCTTCAAGATTTGTAATTCTAAGGATAGCCTTGCAGCTGGCTTTATTTATTTATTTATTTATTGATTTATTTTGTCTCTGATCTAAGGAGTGCGAGAAGTCTAGGATGGTTATAAAACGATGTTAAATTCTGTTACAACAAAATCGAAAGGGACATGCTAAATGATTCCAAGTTGCATTGATTCTGTTTATGAAAGTTTCTTTATCAAAGATGAATATTTTTCTAATCAGAGCATAGTGGTGAGTGCTAGGTTCACTGCCTTTGTGTCTGGCCGTGTAGATAGGTAGTCACTTACATGGTCTATGAGAGTGACACAGCAATAAATTTTAATAGGAGAGGGTGTCAGTATCCAGTCCAGGGTGGACTGTCTAGCAGTAACATTGTTGTACCTAGCTGAAGTACGAATGAGCTGGGTGATTTCATAAAGTTGGATATTGTTAGTTTGTGTATATTGTTTGCCAGTTGATAATAGTGTCACCTAAAATTTGCATAGAATTTTAGTGCTGATCCAAGACAGGATTGTTCATGCATGGTAATATTATTAACTAGGGTAGGTAGATTGCAGTGATTGCTACTTACTTTGAGAAGTGTTGTCAGCATTTCAGATTTATAAAACATTGGACTAGTTTGATGGAACAGAGACATTTCCATATTATGAACGTAGAGTATTGACACTCTGGCAGCTTGTTTTGCTGATGCGACCCTGTCTTAAAATGGGGTACTCAGAGAGTAGTACTTGTTTTGCTGATGTGACCTTGTCTTATAATGCTGTACTCAGAGGGCAGTGCTTGTTTTGTTGATGTGACTGTGTCTTATAATGCGGTAATCAGATGGTAGTGCTTGTTTTGTTGATGTGAGCGTGTCTTATAATGCTGTACTCAGAGGGTAGTGCTTGTTTTGGCGATGTGACCCTGTCTTATAATGCTGTACTCAGAGGGTAGTGCTTGCTTTGTTGATGCGACCCTGTCTTATAATGCTGTACTCAGAGGGCAGTGCTTGTTTTGTTGATGTGACTGTGTCTTACAATGCTGTATTCAGAGGGTAGTGCTTGTTTTGCTGATGCGACCCTGTCTTATAATGCTGTATTCAGAGGGTAGTGCTTGTTTTCCTGATGCGACGCTGTCTTATAATGCTGTACTCAGAGGGCAGTGCTTGTTTTGCTGACGCTACCCTGTCTTGGAAAGCTGTACTCAGAGGGTATTGCTTGTTTTGCTGATGTGACCCTGTCTTATAATGCTGTACTCAGAGGGTATTGATTGATGTCCTTCAAGAATGCAACTGCAGTCATAACATATGGGTTGTCCTGCCTCAGGCAGCCCTCGGTCGGCCGGATTCCAAAGTCTGGGTCCGACGTCGGCTGATGTCGCATTTCTCTCCGACGTCAGAGTGGCTGGAGTACATAAGCATCAGCCAACGCCATTTTCTTCAAGTCTTTCCTGCCGCGCGGTGCCCGAAGCAGAAGCAGTTCGAAAGTGCCGGTTGGTCAGCTCCTGTATTCTTCGATTCCGAAGTCATCAAAAAAGCTAAGTACCCCGTTGGGGACCTTTTCTTGCCTCAGCCAATGTCAGAAATTACTGAAAAAGTTAACAATTGTCTTTCTTGTGGTAAACAAATACCTCATAAGGATTTCCACTCTTACTGTCTACCTTGCCTTGGCCCAGACCACGACGTCTCGGCCTGTGTAGCCTGTGCTCGCTTCAACAAGCGCACTCTCAGGTGCCGGGCAGAGTTCGCTGAAGATTTTTTCGGTGAAAAATTTGCCTATATAATGCCGTCGGAGCTTCCGACATCGCAAACTCCCAAGAAACGAAAAGACCGGGATCGACATCCTCGGCCCACGTCTACCACAGACTCCACGCCAAAACCTACCGTGAGTGCTTCGGCTCCTCCTGAGACGGTTATTCCACCGCTCCGAACCAAAGACACCGCATTACCGATGACCCCGATTCCGGATATCACTCCGATGCCAGTTATTGATTTTCCTCCAGATACCGAAACCGAGGAAATGCCCAAGACCATTGCTGTAGATAAGGTCACTCTTGCACGTGGAGCTCCCAGGCCTCCTATGGCCATGTCTATTAAGGCCTACACTAGGGCTAAGGCAGCCAGCAAGACCAAGCATCTTTCTGCTAAAGCCTTGCCTCAGCCTACTCCAGAGACACAAATTATGACTATGGCTGCTGACTTAATTTCTATGATTAGAGGTTCACAGGCCCATCCTGAGAGAGGATCCCAGCCTCCTTCTGATAAAAGGCCCTGGGTTGAACCCTCTGACCCTATTCCTTCAGATGAAGATTCTGAGGACTCTGTCCACTCTGATGGCCAGGAAGAGCTCTTCCAGACCTATGAAGACTCGGATGCAGAGGATTCCATCCCCTCGGCCTCCCCTCCTGAGGATATTTCTTTTGGGGAAGTTCTGCATACCATGAGGGAACATTTCAAGTGGCAAGGCCAGGAATATTCTGATTCCAGAAAGCACCTTCGAACTTTCCTTAAAAAGCCCCAGCACAGGCCCTTAGCTATTCCTCCTGTGCTTGATGTTTTGGATGATTTATATTCTGACTCTAGTGTTACCCCTGACTCTCTTCCTCCTGCTCCAGCCAAGCCGGACAGGTATTACAGGGTCCCAGAAACACATTCCCATTTATTCAGGGCCCATACTGCTGATTTGGATACTATTTCTCAGGGACCAAAAGGTGTTTCGGCTTCCACCTCTAAAAATCCTTTGCCCTCCAACAGGGAAGCTAGGTCATTAGAGAGATGGGGTAAAAAGGTTTACACCTCCACTACTTTATCTATGAGAGCTTTGAATTGCCTTTTTCATATGCTACAATATCAGGATTTCCTGTTAGAAGATTTACAGAAAACATTGGCCTCTCCTGATCCTTTAGACAGGAAGTCTTTGCAGGAAGCTGTACATAACTCTCAGCAAGTAAGCAATCACTTCCTGCAGAGTGGATATGATGCACTGGAAGCTTCATGTAGGGCAGCTATGACAGGGGCAGTCATTCGTAGACATGCATGGTTAAAAGATCAACCTCTACCAGATCATGTAAAGGCAAAACTTCTGGATGCACCTTTGGAAAAGAACAAGCTTTTTGGTGCTAATGCTAAGGATGTGTTAAAGTCCATCGAGGAAAAAGCAAAATCAGTTCAGACGGTGAAAGATTTCCTCCAGGTTCAACCCCCCAGATTCAGTAGGAATTGGCCTTCAAAAAACTGGTCCTTTCCTAATCCTGAAAAATTTCAAAGGGGTAAAAACAGACATGGCCGAGGAAGAGGACAATACAGAGGTCCTTACAGGGGACGACAATGGCAGCCTGCAAACCAAAGAAGTGACACAGGGGTTTCACCTGCCCCACAGCCACAATCTCAATGACTTTCCTCTACTTCCGCCTACCAGGGAACAAATAGAAGCTCCCTTGGGTGGGAAATTATCTCTGTTTACAGACAATTGGCACAGACTGACAAAGGACAAATGGATTTTGGACATTATAGACCGAGGTTACAGGTTCCATTTTCATACCTTACCAAGAAAACAAGGCATGCCAAACCTACCACAAAACCAGAGGGCAGAGGCTATCAAGCAAATCTCTCTGCTGACTCGGATGAAAGCAATAGAAAGAGTTCCACAACAAGAACAAGGCCAGGGGTCTTACTCAAGACTGTTCTTTGTTCCAAGAAAAGAATCCCAATGGAGACCAATACTGGATTTGTCCGCATTAAACACCTTTCTCAATAGTACCAAAGTTCAAAATGCTGACTCTACAGCAACTCCTTCCCATGCTGGGCAAGGGGTCTTGGCTGATTACTCTGGACCTCAAGGAGGCATACCTGCATGTCCCTATCAGACACAGCTGCAGAAGATACCTCAGATTTCTTGCAGGGCCAGAGCATTATCAATTCTCAGCATTGCCATTTGGCTTATCTACTGCGCCCAGAGTATTCACAAAATGCCTGGCTTCAGTAATTGCTTATTGCAGGCTCCAGGGGATCCAAATTTACCTGTACCTGGACGACTGCCTCATACAAGCGGACGACAAATTGATGTTGACAAAAAACTTGGACTATGTCATACGATTGCTTCAAGCTCTGGGATACACAGTCAACTTCCAAAAGTCAAGACTTCAGCCATCCCAGCAAATAATCTTCTTAGGAGCAAAATTAGACACAGCCTCTCAAATGGCTTACCTAACAGAAGACAAGCAAGAGAAGTTAATTCATTATTTCAAAGGTTTGGCAAAACTTACCCAGATGACCGCAAGGAGATTCCTACAGGCCCTGGGTTACATGGCATCCTGCATTCTCCTGGCTCCATTAGCAAGACTACACATGAGAAAGCTTCAATGGTACCTAAAAAGCCTATGGTCTCAACACAGCAACAACTTAGAGACAACCATACTGCTCATTCCATGCCTACAAAAGGAATTCCTATGGTGGGCCTCGGTAAGCCAGGCAAACACAGGTATGTCATTCAAAAAACCACAGATAACACAGACCATGACCACAGACGCCTCAGACCTTGGATGGGGGGGGTGCACATGGAAGGCAGGTGTATACAAGGACAATGGTCTCCAAAGGAAACACATCTGCACATAAACCAAAAGGAAATGCTGGCAGTGATGCATGCCATCGAGGCCATTCAACACCAACTTCAGCAAGGCCATTTACTGATATGGACAGACAACACCACCATGATGTGGTATATAAACAAGCAAGGGAGCACCCATTCTTACCCCCTCTGCAGACTGACAATGCATCTTTGGGAAAAATCACTGAGCCTAAACATTCAGTTACAATCCCAGTTTGTTCTAGGCAAAGACAATGTGCTGGCGGACAGCCTAAGCAGGAATTTCACAGATCCACATGAATGGAGGTTACATCCGAAGATCTTCACACAGCTCACTTTGACATGGGTCAGGCCAGAAGTAGACCTATTTGCCTCTCACCTCAACAATAATCTACAAAAATTCTGCTCAAGGACATACCATCCAAAAGCTTGGAAAATAGATGCTCTCTCATTCAACTGGAACTTCCTAAAAATCTATGCATTCCCACCTCTGCCACTGATGACCTCAGTATTACTAAAGATCAAAGCAGAGAGACCCAAGGGGATCCTAATAGCTCCGGACTGGCCAAGACAACACTGGTATCCACTAATACGGAGCATATGTCACACCAAGAAGTGGGCCCTTCCCCAATGGCCTCTACTTTTGACTCAGCACAACTTCAAAACAGTGCATCCAAACCTTCAGACACTGCAGCTAACAGCCTGGGAGATCCCATGAATAACCTATCTCTCTCCAAGGAAGTTCAGCAGATACTAACATAGGCTCGCAGACCATCCACCAGAAAGGTTTACTTAGCAAAATGGAAGAGATTCAGCATTTGAAACACCAGCAAGGGACATGATGCATCATTATTGAACATCCCACTCATCCTGGAATATTTGGCAGATATGCTAAAGAATGGTCTCTCATATTCTTCCATAAAGATACATGCATCAGCTATTTCAGCTAGATATAACACTGATCCACCTGTCTTTTCACATCCTTTGCTAAGGCAATTCCTCAGGGTAATCAAGAACATCAAGCCACCAAGAAAGGCTCCAGTGCCAGCCTGGGACCTCAATTTTGTCCTAGAAAAACTGACTCTACCTCCATTTGAGCCAGCAGCTTCAGTTGACTTGCAATTTCTCTCATGGAAGACAGCTTTCCTGTTGGCAATTACCTCAGCTAGAAGGGTTTCGGAACTACAGGCCCTAATGGCAATACCACCGTTCATAATTTTCCACAGAGACAGGGTTTCATTAAGGACTAACCCTACTTTTATGCCAAAGGTGGTATCTAGAGTTTCTTTAAATCAAGCTATTCATCTGCCCGCTTTCTTCCCCAATCCTGAGAATAAGGGGGAAAGACTGTTACATACCTTGGACATTCACAGACAACTTCGATATTACCTGGACAGAACCAAGACCAGTAGAAAGTCTGACCAATTTTTTGTAGCTTATGCCCCTGCAGTCCAAGGAAAAGCAATTTCAAAACAGACTATTTCAAAATGGATTGGACATTGCATCAGATTCTGTTATTCCTTTCATGGAAATACTGTTCCAGCCAATGTCAGACCACATTCCACCAGAGCTACAGCCACCTCTACAGCATTCTTAAGAGGGGTGCCTACTAAGGACATTCTAGAAGCTGCTACATGGAGCTCCGTGCATACATTCTCCAAACACTACAATCTCCCTCTATACTCCAGATCCAGAGCAGGCTTTGCTTCGGCAGTCCTGCAGGGTTTGATTGCCACATCATCTTTTTCCTAGAACATTCCTCCTCCCCCAGCTAAGCTATGGTATTCTACCCATATGTTATGACTGCAGTTGCATTCTTGAAGGACATAGTACAGTTTTGTACCTACCATAAATGTAGATGTCCGATAGATATGCAACTGCAGTCGGATTTTCCCTCCCTCCATACCCCTCTATGCCTAAGGTCCACTCCTATCCCTGTTTATCTTAGCTGGGGATATCTGTTATGGTGTATTTGTTTTATTGCTCATTTATTTGTCTGGAATCCTGTTTTTGTCTTCCAATTTGATTTCAGCCTTCCTTGGAGGGCACCTGGCATCTGGGGCAAGAAACACTGAAAAAAATGGCGTCGGCTGATGCTTATGTACTCCAGCCACTCTGACGTCGGAGCGAAATGCGACATCAGCCGAAGTCGGACCCAGACTTTGGAATCCGGCCGACCGAGGGCTGCCTGAGGCAGGACAACCCATATGTTATGACTGCAGTTGCATATCTATTGGACATCTACATTTATGGTAGGTACAAAACTGTACTTTTTGCTGATGTGACCCTGTCTTATAATGCTATACTCTGAGGGCAGTGCTACTTGTGCTGATGTGACCCTGTCTTATAATGCTGTACTCAGAGGGTAGTGCTTCTTTTGTTGATGTGACCCTATCTTATAATGCTGTACTCAGAGGACAGTGCTTGTTTTGCTGATGTGACCCTGTCTTATAATGCTGTACTCAGAGGGTAGTGCTGGCTTTGTTGATGCAACCCTGTCTTATAATGCTGTACTCAGAGGGTAGTGCTTGTTTTGCTGATGCGACCCTTTTTCATAATGCTGTACTCAGTGGGTAGTGCTTGTTTTCTTGATGCGACCCTGTCTTATAATGCTGTACTCAGAGGGTAGTGCTTGTTTTGTTGATATGACCCTGCCTTATAATACTGTACTCAGAGGGGGGTGCTTGTTTTGGTGTTGCACCCTGTCTTGTAATGCTGTACTCAGTGGGTAGTGCTTGTTTTGCTGATGCGACCATGTCTTATAATGCTGTACTCAGAGGGGGGTGCTTGTTTTGGTGATGCGACCCTGTCTTGTAATGCTGTACTGAGTGAGTAGTGCTTGTTTAGCTGAAGTGACCCTGTCTTATAATGCTGTACTCAGAGGGTACTGCTTGTTTTGCTGATGCGACCATGTCTTATAATGCTGTACTCAGAGGGGGGTGCTTGATTTGGTGATGCGACCCTGTCTTGTAATGCTGTACTCAGTGGGTAGTGCTTGTTTAGCTGATGTGACCCTGTCTTATAATGCTGTACTCAGAGGATAGTGCTTCTTTCGCTGATGTGACCTTGTCTTATAATGCTGTACTCAGAGGGCAGTGCCTGTTTTGTTGATGTGACCGTGTCTTATAATGCTGTATTCAGAGGGTAGTGCTTGTTTAGCTGATGCGACCCTGTCTTATAATGCTGTACTCAGAGGGTAGTGCTCGTTTTGCTGATGCGACACTGTCTTATAATGCTATATTCAGAGGGTAGTCTTTGTTTTCCTGATATGACCCTGTCTTATAATGCTGTACTCAGAGGGCAGTGCTTGTTTTGCTGATGCGACCCTGTCTTATAATGTTATACTCAGACGGTAGTGCTTGTTTTGTTGATGCGACCCTGTCTTATAATGCTGTACTCAGAGGGTAGTGCTTGTTTTGCTGATGCGACCTTGTGTTATAATGCTGTACTCAGAAGGCAGTGCTTGTTTTGCTCATGTGACCCTGTCTTATAATGCTGTACTCAGAGGGTAGTGCTTGCTTTGTTGATGCGACCCTGTATTATAATGCTGTACTTAGAGGGTAGTGCTTGTTTTGCTTATGAGACCCTGTTTTATAATGCTGTACTCAGTGGGTAGTGCTTGTTTTCTTGATGCGACCCTGTCTTATAATGCTGTACTCAGAGGGTAGTGCTTGTTTTGTTGATATGACCCTTTCTTATAATGCTGTACTCAGAGAGGGGTGCTTGTTTTGCTGATGCGACACGGTTTTATTATGCTGTACCCAGTGGGTAGTGCTTGTTTTCTTGATGCGACCCTGTCTTATAATGCTGTACTCAGAGGGTAGTGCTTGTTTTGTTGATATGACCCTGCCTTATAATGCTGTACTCAGATGGGGGTGCTTGTTTTGGTGATGCAACCCTGTCTTGTAATGCTGTACTCAGTGGGTAGTGCTTGTGTTGCTGATGCGACCATGTCTTATAATGCTGTACTCAGAGGGGAGTGCTTGTTTTGGTGATGCGACCCTCTCTTGTAATGCTGTACTCAGTGGGAAGTGCTTGTTTAGCTGATGTGACCCTGTCTTATAATGCTGTACTCAGTGGGTAGTGCTTGTTTTCTTGATGTGACCCTGTCTTATAATGCTGTACTCAGAGGGTAGTACTTGTTTTGTTGATACGACCCTGTCATATAATGCTGTAATGAGAGGGAGGTGCTTGTTTTGGTGATGCGACCCTGTTTTATAATGCTGTACTCAGAGGGCAGTGCCTGTTTTGTTGATGTGACCGTGTCTTATAATGCTGTAGTCAGAGGGTAGTGCTTGTTTAGCTGATGCGACCCTGTCTTATAATGCTGTACTCAGAGGGTAGTGCTCGTTTTGCTGATGCGACACTGTCTTGTAATGCTGTACTCAGAGGGTAGTGCTTGTTTTCCTGATACGACCCTGTCTTATAATGCTGTACTCAGAGGGCAGTGCTTGTTTTGCTGATGCGACCCTGTCTTATAATGTTATACTCAGACGGTAGTGCTTGTTTTGTTGATGCGACCCTGTCTTATAATGCTGTACTCAGAGGGTAGTGCTTGTTTTGCTGATGCGACCTTGTCTTATAATGCTGTACTCAGAGGGCAGTGCTTGTTTTGCTCATGTGTCCCTGTCTTATAATGCTGTACTCAGAGGGTAGTGCTTGCTTTGTTGATGCGACCCTGTATTATAATGCTGTACTTAGAAGGTAGTGCTTGTTTTGCTTATGCGACCCTGTTTTATAATGCTGTACTCAGTGGGTAGTGCTTGTTTTCTTGATGCGACCCTGTGTTATAATGCTGTACTCAGAGGGTAGTGCTTGTTTTGTTGATATGAGCCTGTCTTATAATGCTGTACTCAGAGGGTAGTGCTTGTTTTGCTGATGCGACCCTGTTTTATAATGCTGTACCCAGTGGGTAGTGCTTGTTTTCTTGATGCGACTCTGTCTTTTAATGCTGTACTCAGAGGGTAGTGCTTGTTTTATTGATATGACCCTGCCTTATAATGCTGTACTCAGAGGGGGGTGCTTGTTTTGGTGATGCAACCCTGTCTTGTAATGCTGTACTCAGTGGGTAGTGCTTGTTTTGCTGATGCGACCATGTCTTATAATGCTGTACTCAGAGGAGGGTGCTTGTTTTGGTGATGTGACCCTGTCTTGTAATGCTGTACTCAGTGGGTAGTGCTTGTTTAGCTGATGTGACCCTGTCTTATAATGCTGTACTCAGTGGGTTGTGCTTGTTTTCTTGTTGTGACCCTGTCTTATAATGCTGTACTCTGAGGGTAGTGCTTGTTTTGTTGATACGACTCTGTCATATAATTCTGTAATGAGAGGGAGGTGCTTGTTTTGGTGATGGGACCCTGTTTTATAATGCTGTACTCAGAGGGTAGTGCTTGTTTTGCTTATGTGACCCTGTCTTATAATGCTGTACTCAAAGGGTAGTGCTTGTTTTGGTGATGCGACCCTGTCTTATAATGCTGTAATCAGAGGGGGGTGCTTGTTTTGGTGATGCAACCCTGTCTTACATTGCTGTACTCAGTGGGTAGTGCTGGATTAGCTGATGTGACCCTGTCTTATAATGCTGTACTCCGAGGGTAGTGCTTGTTTTCCTGATACGACCCTGTCTTAAAATGCTGCACTCAGAGGGCAGTGCTTGTTTTGCTGATGTGACCCTGTCTTATAATGCTATACTCAGAGGGTAGTGCTTGTTTTGTTGGTGCAACCCTCTCTTGTAATGCTGTACTCAGTGGGTAGTGCTTGTTTAGCTGATGTGACCCTGTCTTATAATGCTGTACTCAGTGGGTAGTGCTTATTTTCTTGATGTGACCCTGTCTTATAATGCTGTACTCAGAGGGTAGTGCTTGTTTTGTTGATAAGACCCTGTCATATAATGCTGTAATGAGAGGGAGGTGCTTGTTTTGGTGATGCAACCCTGTCTTATAATGCTGTACTCAGAGGACAGTGCCTGTTTTGTTGATGTGACCGTGTCTTATAATGCTGTAGTCAGAGGGTAGTGCTTGTTTAGCTGATGCGACCCTGTCTTATTATACTGTACTCAGAGGGTAGTGCTCGTTTTGCTGATGCGACACTGTCTTATAATGCTGTACTCAGAGGGTAGTGCTTGTTTTCCTGATACAACCCTGTCTTATAATGCTGTACTCAGAGGGCAGTGCTTGTTTTGCTGATGCGACCCTGTCTTATAATGTTATACTCAGACGGTAGTGCTTGTTTTGCTGATGTGACCCTGTCTTATAATGTTGTACTCAGAGGGTAGTGCTTGTTTTGCTGATGTGACCCTTTCTTATAATGCTGTACTCAGAGGGTAGTGTTTGCTTTGTTGATGCGACCCTGTCTTATAATGCTGTACTCAGAGGGTAGTGCTTGTTTTGCTGATGCGACCCTGTTTTATAATGCTGTACTCAGTCGGTAGTGCTTGTTTTCTTGATGCGACCCTGTCTTATAATGGTGTACTCAGAGGGTAGTGCTTGTTTTGTTGATATGACCCTGTCTTATAATGCTGTACTCAGAGGGGGGTGCTTGTTTTGGTGATGCAACCCTGTCTTGTAATGCTGTTCTCAGTGGGTAGTGCTTGCTGATGTGACACAATCTTATAATGCTGTACTCAGAGGGTAGTGCTTGTTTTGGTGATGTGACCCTGTCTTATAATGCAGTACTCAGAGGGCAGTGCTTGTTTTGTTGATAACCCTGTCTTGTAATGCTGTACTCCGTGGGTAGTGCTTGTTTTGTCTTATAATGGTGTACTCAGAGGGTAGTGCTTGTTTTGTTGATATGACCCTGTCTTATAATGCTGTACTCAGAGGGGGGTGCTTGTTTTGGTGATGCAACCCTGTCTTGTAATGCTGTACTCAGTGGGTAGTGCTTGCTGATGCGACACAGTCTTATAATGCTGTACTCAGATGGTAGTGCTTGCTTTGGTGATGTGACCCTGTCTTATAATGCAGTACACAGAGGGCAGTGCTTGTTTTGTTGATAACCCTGTCTTGTAATGCTGTACTCCGTGGGTAGTGCTTGTTTTGCGGATGTGAATTTGTCTTATAATGCTGTACTCAGAGGTTAGTGCTTGTTTTGTTGAAACAACCCTGTCAAATAATGCTGTAATGAGAACGGGGGGGGGGTGCTTGTTTTGGTGATGTGACCCTGTCTTATAATGCTGTACTCAGAGGGCAGTGCTTGTTTTGTTGATGTGACCGTGTCTTATAATGCTGTATTCAGAGGGTAGTGCTTGTTTTGCTGATGCGACCCTGTCTTATAATGCTGTACTCAGAGGGTAGTGCTTGTTTTCCTGATGCGACCCTGTCTTATAATGCTGTACTCAGAGGGCAGTGCTTGTTTTGCTGACGCTACAATGTCTTGGAAAGCTGTACTCAGAGGGTATTGCTTGTTTTGCTGATGTGACCCTGTCTTATAATGCTGTACTCAGAGGGTATTGCTTGTTTTGCTGATGTGACCCTGTCTTATCATGCTATACTCAGAGGGCAGTGCTACTTGTGCTGATGTGACCCTGTCTTATAATGCTGTACTCAGAGGGTAGTGCTTCTTTTGTTGATGTGACCCTGTCTTATAATGCTTTACTCAGAGGACAGTGCTTGTTTTGCTGATGTGACCCTGTCTTATAATGTTGTACTCAGAGGGTAGTGCTTGTTTTGCTGATGTGACCCTTTATTATAATGCTGTAGTCAGAGGGTAGTGCTTCCTTTGTTGATGCGACCCTGTCTTATAATGCTGTACTCAGAGGGTAGTGCTTGTTTTGCTGATGCAACCCTGTTTCATAATGTTGTACCCAGTGGGTAGTGCTTGTTTTCTTGATGCGACCCTGTCTTTTAATGCTGTACTCAGAGGGTAGTGCTTGTTTTGTTGATATGACCCTGCCTTATAATGCTGTACTCAGATGGGGGTGCTTGTTTTGGTGATGTAACCCTGTCTTGTAATGCTGTACTCAGTGCGTAGTGCTTGTTTTGCTGATGCGACCATGTCTTATAATGCTGTACTCAGAGGGGAGTGCTTGTTTTGGTGATGCGACCCTCTCTTGTAATGCTGTACTCAGTGGGTAGTGCTTGTTTAGCTGATGTGATCTTGTCTTATAATGCTGTACTCAGTGGGTAGTGCTTGTTTTCTTGATGTGACCCTGTCTTATAATGCTGTACTCAGAGGGCAGTGCTTGTTTTGTTGATACGATCCTGTCATATAATGCTGTAGTGAGAGGGAGGTGCTTGTTTTGGTGATGCGACCCTGTCGTATAATGCTGTACTCAGAGGGCAGTGCCTGTTTTGTTGATGTGACTGTGTCTTATAATGCTGTAGTCAGAGGGTAGTGCTTGTTTAGCTGATGCGACCCTGTCTTATAATGCTGTACTCAGAGGGTAGTGCTCGTTTTGCTGATGCGACACTGTCTTATAATGCTGTACTCAGAGGGTAGTGCTTGTTTTCCTGATACGACCCTGCCTTATAATGCTGTACTCAGAGGGCAGTGCTTGTTTTGCTGATGCGACCCTGTCTTATAATGTTATACTCAGATGGTAGTGCTTGTTTTGTTGATGCGACCCAGTCTTATAATGCTGTACTCAGAGGGTAGTGCTTGTTTTGCTGATGCGACCTTGTCTTATAATGCTGTACTCAGAGGGCAGTGCTTGTTTTGCTCATGTGACCCTGTCTTATAATGCTGTACTCAGACGGTAGTGCTTGCTTTGTTGATGCAACCCTGTATTATAATGCTGTACTTAGAGGGTAGTGCTTGTTTTGCTTATGCGACCCTGTTTTATAATGCTGTACTCAGTGGGTAGTGCTTGTTTTCCTGATGTGACACTGTGTTATAATGCTGTACTCAGAGGGTAGTGCTTGTTTTGTTGATATGACCCTGCCTTATAATGCTGTACTCAGAGGGGGGTGCTTGTTTTGCTGATGCAACCCTGTTTTATAATGCTGTACCCAGTGGGTAGTGCTTGTTTTCTTGATGCGACTCTGTCTTATAATGCTGTACTCAGAGGGGGGTGCTTGTTTTGGTGATGCGACCCTGTCTTGTAATGCGGTACTCAGTGGGTAGTGCTTGTTTATCTGATGTGATCCTGTCTTATAATGCTGTACTCAGTGGGTAGTGCTTGTTTTCTTGTTGTGACCCTGTCTTATAATGCTGTACTCAGAGGGTAGTGCTTGTTTTGTTGATACGACTCTGTCATATAATGCTGTAATAAGAGAGAGGTGCTTGTTTTGGTGATGCGACCCTGTCTTATAATGCTGTACTCAGAGGGTAGTGCTTGTTTTGCTTATGTGACCCTGTCTTATAATGCTGTACTCAGAGGGTAGTGCTTGTTTTGGTGATGCGACCCTGTCTTATAATGCTGTAATCAGAGGGGGGTGCTTGTTTTGGTGATGCGACCCTGTCTTATATTGCTGTACTCAGTGGGTAGTGCTTGTTTAGCTGATGTGACCCTGTCTTATAATGCTGTACTCAGAGGGTAGTGCTTGTTTAGCTGATGTGACCCTGTTTTATAATGCTGTACTCTGAGGGTAGTGCTTGTTTTGCTGATGTGACCCTGTCTTATAATGTTGTACTCAGAGGGTAGTGCTTGTTTTGCTGATGTGACCCTGTCTTATAATTCAGTACTCAGAGGGTAGTGCTTGCTTTTTTGATGCGACCCTGTATTATAATGCTGTACTTAGAGGGTAGTGCTTGTTTTGCTTATGCGACCCTGTTTTATAATGCTGTACTCAGTGGGTAGTGCTTGTTTTCTTGATGCGACCCTGTCTTATAATGCTGTACTCAGAGGGTAGTGCTTGTTTTGTTGATATGACCCTGTCTTATAATGCTGTACTCAGAGAGGGGTGCTTGTTTTGCTGATGAGACCCGGTTTTATAATGCTGTACCCAGTGGGTAGTGCTTGTTTTCTTGATGCGGCCCTGTCTTATAATGCTGTACTCAGAGGGTAGTGCTTGTTTTGTTGATATGACCCTGCCTTATAATGCTGTACTCAGATGGGGGTGCTTGTTTTGGTGATGCAACCCTGTCTTATAATGCTGTACTCAGTGGGTAGTGCTTGTTTTGCTGATGCGACCATGTCTTATAATGCTGTACTCAGAGGGGAGTGCTTGTTTTGGTGATGTGACCCTCTCTTGTAATGCTGTACTCAGTGGGTAGTGCTTGTTTAGCTGATGTGACCCTGTCTTATAATGCTGTACTCAGTGGGTAGTGCTTGTTTTCTTGATGTGACCCTGTCTTATAATGCTGTACTCAGAGGGTTGTGCTTGTTTTGTTGATACGACCCTGTCATATAATGCTGTAATGAGAGGGAGGTGCTTGTTTTGTTGATGTGACTCTGTCTTATAATGCTGTACTCAGAGGGCAGTGCCTGTTTTGTTGATGTGACTGTGTCTTATAATGCTGTAGTCAGAGGGTAGTGCTTGTTTAGCTGATGCGACCCTGTCTTATAATGCTGTACTCAGAGGGTAGTGCTCGTTTTGCTGATGCGACACTGTCTTTTAATGCTGTACTCAGAGGGTAGTGCTTGTTTTCCTGATACGACCCTGTCTTATAATGCTGTACTCAGAGGGCAGTGCTTGTTTTGCTGATGAGACCCTGTATTATAATGTTGTACTCAGACGGTAGTGCTTGTTTTGTTGATGCGACCCTGTCTTATAATGCTGTGCTCAGAGGGTAGTGCTTGTTTTGCTGATGCGACCTTGTCTTATAATGCTGTACTCAGAGGGCAGTGCTTGTTTTGCTCATGTGACCCTGTCTTATAATGCTGTACTCAGAGGGTAGTGCTTGCTTTGTTGATGCGACCCTGTATTATAATGCTGTACTTAGAGGGTAGTGCTTGTTTTGCTTATGCGACCCTGTTTTATAATGCTGTACTCAGTGGGTAGTGCTTGTTTTCTTGATGCGACCCTGTGTTATAATGCTGTACTCAGAGGGTAGTGCTTGTTTTGTTGATATGACCCTGCCTTATAATGCTGTACTCAGAGGGGGGTGCTTGTTTTGGTGATGCAACCCTGTCTTGTAATGCTGTACTCAGTGGGTAGTGCTTTTTTTTTTCTGATGCGACCATGTCTTATAATGCTGTACTCAGAGAGGGGTGCTTGTTTTGGTGATGCGACCCTGTCTTATAATGCTGTACTCAGTGGGTAGTGCTTGTTTTCTTGTTGTGACCCTGTCTTATAATGCTGTACTCAGAGGGTAGTGCTTGTTTTGTTGATACGACTCTGTCATATAATGCTGTAATGAGAGGGAGGTGCTTGTTTTGGTGATGCGACCCTGTCTTATAATGCTGTACTCAGAGGGCAGTGCTTGTTTTGCTTATGTGACCCTGTCTTATAATGCTGTACTCAAAGGGTAGTGCTTGTTTTGGTGATGCGACCCTGTCTTATAATGCTGTTATCAGAGGGGGTTGCTTGTTTTGGTGATGCAACCCTGTCTTACATTGCTGTACTCAATGGGTAGTGCTTGATTAGCTGATGTGACCCTGTCTTATAATGCTGTACTCAGTGGGTAGTGCTTGTTTAGGTGATGTGACCCTGTCTTATAATGCTGTACTCCGAGGGTAGTGCTTGATGTCCTTCAAGGATGCATCTGCAGTCAAAACAAATGGGTTGTCCTGCCTCAGGCAGCCCTTCGGTCGGCCGCATTCCAAAGTCTGGGTCTGGCCTCGGCTGATGTCGCACTTCACCCGACGTCATAGCTGCTGGGGTATAAAGGCATCAGCCGACGCCATTTTCCTCAGTCTTTCTTGCCGCGCGGTGCCCGAAGCAGAAGCTGTTCGCAAGTGCCGGTTGGTCAGATCCAGAGATTTCAACGTACCGAAAACTTCTAAAAAGCTAAGTACCCCGTTGGGGACTCTTTCTTGCCTCAGCCGATGTCAGACAAAGTAAATAATTGTTTAACTTGTGGGAAACAAATACCTCATAAGGATTTCCACTCTTACTGCCTTCCTTGCTTAGGCCCAGACCACGACTTATCAGCTTGTTTAGTCTGTGCTTCCTTCAACCGACGGACTCTCAGACGTTGGTCGGAGTTTGCAGAAGAGTTTTTTGGCTCCACTTTTGCATATAAAATGCCGTCGGAGACTCCGACTACACATTTAGCTAAAAAACACAAAGAAAAGGACCGACACTCGCGGCCCGTGCTTTCGGCTGAAACCACGGTTAGGCCTACCGCGAGTGTCTCGGTTTCGGCTGAAACCGAGACCGCAGTTCTCCCTTCGGCCGAAAGCATGCCTCCGATAACCGAGGCCACACAGGCCATGGCTGAGTCGGCTACAGAAATTCCTGCTGAAGTAGCAGACACACAAGAGTTGTCTGACACTATTCCATTGGACATCTCTACTCCTGCACATGGGGCAGCTAGACCCCCTGCTTCTATGTCTATCAAGGCCTTTTCCAGGGCTAAAGCAGCCAAACTTTCCAAGGCCTTACCTACAAAAGCTCCCTCTCACAGGCCTACTTCAAGTTCCCAGATTCTCAGCCTTGCTGAGGACCTTATTTCTCTGATCAGGGGAACCCAACCTTACCCAGACAGGGCCTCACAACCCCCACCTGAAAAGAGGCCTAGGACTGAACCCCCTGAACCTCTCTCCTCTGACTAGTCCTCGGATGGTTCAGATGTATCGGACCATCAGGAAGGCCCGTACTCACCTTATGAGGATTCTGATGCAGAAGATTCCATTCCTTCTGCCTCACCTCCAGAAGAATTTTCTTTTGGGGAAACCCTACACTCAATGAGGGAACACTTCCAATGGCAAAAAGGTTTTTTCA